>NW_027308044.1:0-232000 GCF_047496885.1 Scyliorhinus torazame | reverse complement strand
GATCACTTTTCTTCCAAAATGAACGTTTGGCAAAAAAAAGTTAATTTTGCTGCAAGAAGTTCTGAAACCAACCGGCAAATTACTCAAAATGCTTAACTCGCCGAGAAAATTACTTTTCTTCCAAAATGAACGTTCAGCAAAAAACAGTTAATATTGATGCAAGCCGTTCTGAAACCAACCGGCAAATTACTCAAAACGCTCAACTCGCCGAGCAAAACACTTTTTTTCCAAATTGATTGATGGGCCATATATAGTTAATTTTGCAGCAAGACGTTCTGAAACCAACCATCAAATTACTCAAAATGCTTAACTGGCCGAGAAAATCACTTTTCTTCCAAAATGAACGTTTAGCAAAAAATAGTTAATATTGGTGCAATCCGTTCTGAAACCATCCGGCAAATTACTCAAAATGTTTCACTGGCCGAGAAAATGGCATTTCTTCTGTAATGATTGTTTGGCAAAAAATAGTTAATTTTGATGCAAGCCGTTCTGTAACCAACCGACTAATTACTCAAAATGCTCAACTCGCCGAGAGAATCACTTTTTTCCCAAATTGATTGATGGGCCAAAAATAGTTAATTTTGCTGCAAGCCGCTCTGAAACCAACCGTCAAATTACTCAAAATGCTTAACTGGCCGAGAAAATCACCTTTGTTCTAAATATACGTTTTGCAAAAAATAGTTAATATTGATGCAATCCTTTCTGAAACCAACCGGCAAATTACTCAAAATGATTTACTATCCGAGAAAATCACTTTTGTTCTAAATATACGTTTTGCAAAAAATAGTTAATATTGATGCAATCCGTTCTGAAACCAACCGGCAAATTACTCAAAACGCTCAACTCGCCGAGCAAAACACTTTTTTTCCAAATTGATTGATGGGCCATATATAGTTAATTTTGCAGCAAGACGTTCTGAAACCAACCATCAAATTACTCAAAATGCTTAACTGGCCGAGAAAATCACTTTTCTTCCAAAATGAACGTTTAGCAAAAAATAGTTAATATTGGTGCAATCCGTTCTGAAACCAACCGGCAAATTACTCAAAATGTTTCACTGGCCGAGAAAATGACATTTCTTCTGTAATGATTGTTTGGCAAAAAATAGTTAATTTTGCAGCAAGCCGTTCTGAAACCAACCGGCAAATTACTCAAAATGCTCAACTCACCGAGAAAATCACATTTCTTCTATAATGATTGTTTGGGGAAAAATAGTTAATTTTGATGCAATCCGTTCTGAAACCAACCGGAAAATTACTCAAAATGCTCAACTCGCCGAGAAAATCACTTTTCTTCTATAATAATTCTTTGGGAAAAAATAGTTAATTTTGATGCAAGCCGTTCTGTAACCAACCGACTAATTACTCAAAATGCTCAACTCGCCGAGAGAATCACTTTTTTCCCAAATTGATTGATGGGCCAAAAATAGTTAATTTTGCTGCAAGCCGCTCTGAAACCAACCGTCAAATTACTCAAAATGCTTAACTGGCCGAGAAAATCACCTTTGTTCTAAATATACGTTTTGCAAAAAATAGTTAATATTGATGCAATCCTTTCTGAAACCAACCGGCAAATTACTCAAAATGCTTTACTGGCCGAGAAAATCACATTTCTTCTGTAATGATTGTTTGCCAAAAAATAGTTAATTATAATGCAAGCCGTTTTGAAATCAACCGGCAAATAACTCAAAACGCTTAATTGGCCGAGGAAATCACTTTTGTTCGAAAATAGACATTTTGCAAAAATTAGTTAATATTGATGCAATCCGTTCTGAAACCAACCGGAAAATTACTCAAAATGCTCAACTCGCCGAGAAAATCACTTTTCTTCTATAATGATTGTTTGGCAAAAAATAGTTAATTTTGGTGCAAGCCGTTCTGAAAATAACCGGCAAATTACTCAAAATGCTTAAGTCGCCGAGAAAAACACTTTTCTTCCAAAATGAACGTTTGGCAAAAAATAGTTAATTTTGCCGCAAGAAGTTCTGAAACCAACCGCCAAATTACTCAAAATGCTTAACTATCCGAGAAAATCACTATTGTTCGAAAATAAACGTTTTGCAAAAAATAGTTAATATTGATGCAACCCGTTCTGAGACCAACCGGCAAATTACTCAAAATGCTCAACTCACCGAGAAAATCACATTTCTTCTATAATAATTGTTTGGGAAAAAATAGTTAATTTTGATGCAATCCGTTCTGAAACCAACCGGCAAATTACTCAAAATGCTTAACTCGCCGAGAAAATCACTTTTCTTCTATAATAGTTCTTTGGGGAAAAATAGTTAATTTTGATGCAATCCGTTCTGAAAATAACCGGCAAATTACTCAAAATGCTTAACTCGCCGAGAAAATTACTTTTCTTCCAAAATGAACGTTTAGCAAAAAACAGTTAATATTGATGCAAGCCGTTCTGAAACCAACCGGCAAATTACTCAAAACGCTCAACTCGCCGAGCAAAACACTTTTTTTCCAAATTGATTGATGGGCCATATATAGTTAATTTTGCAGCAAGACGTTCTGAAACCAACCATCAAATTACTCAAAATGCTTAACTCGCCGAGAAAATCACTTTTCTTCTATAATAGTTCTTTGGGGAAAAATAGTTAATTTTGATGCAATCCGTTCTGAAACCAACCGGCAAATTACTCAAAATGCTTGATTGGCCGAGAAGATCACTTTTCTTCCAAAATGAACGTTTGGCAAAAAAAAGTTAATTTTGCTGCAAGAAGTTCTGAAACCAACCGGCAAATTACTCAAAATGCTTAACTCGCCGAGAAAATTACTTTTCTTCCAAAATGAACGTTTAGCAAAAAACAGTTAATATTGATGCAAGCCGTTCTGAAACCAACCGGCAAATTACTCAAAACGCTCAACTCGCCGAGCAAAACACTTTTTTTCCAAATTGATTGATGGGCCATATATAGTTAATTTTGCAGCAAGACGTTCTGAAACCAACCATCAAATTACTCAAAATGCTTAACTGGCCGAGAAAATCACTTTTCTTCCAAAATGAACGTTTAGCAAAAAATAGTTAATATTGGTGCAATCCGTTCTGAAACCATCCGGCAAATTACTCAAAATGTTTCACTGGCCGAGAAAATGACATTTCTTCTGTAATGATTGTTTGGCAAAAAATAGTTAATTTTGCAGCAAGCCGTTCTGAAACCAACCGGCAAATTACTCAAAATGCTCAACTCACCGAGAAAATCACATTTCTTCTATAATGATTGTTTGGGGAAAAATAGTTAATTTTGATGCAATCCGTTCTGAAACCAACCGGAAAATTACTCAAAATGCTCAACTCGCCGAGAAAATCACTTTTCTTCTATAATAATTCTTTGGGAAAAAATAGTTAATTTTGATGCAAGCCGTTCTGTAACCAACCGACTAATTACTCAAAATGCTCAACTCGCCGAGAGAATCACTTTTTTCACAAATTGATTGATGGGCCAAAAATAGTTAATTTTGCTGCAAGCCGCTCTGAAACCAACCGTCAAATTACTCAAAATGCTTAACTGGCCGAGAAAATCACCTTTGTTCTAAATATACGTTTTGCAAAAAATAGTTAATATTGATGCAATCCTTTCTGAAACCAACCGGCAAATTACTCAAAATGCTTTACTGGCCGAGAAAATCACATTTCTTCTGTAATGATTGTTTGCCAAAAAATAGTTAATTATAATGGAAGCCGTTTTGAAATCAACCGGCAAATAACTCAAAACGCTTAATTGGCCGAGGAAATCACTTTTGTTCGAAAATAGACATTTTGCAAAAATTAGTTAATATTGATGCAATCCGTTCTGAAACCAACCGGAAAATTACTCAAAATGCTTAACTCGCCGAGAAAATCACTTTTCTTCTATAATAGTTCTTTGGGGAAAAATAGTTAATTTTGATGCAAGCCGTTCTGAAACCAACCGGCAAATTACTCAAAATGCTTAACTCGCCGAGAAAATCACTTTTCTTCTATAATAGTTCTTTGGGGAAAAATAGTTAATTTTGATGCAAGCCGTTCTGTAACCAACCGGCTAATTACTCAAAATGCTCAACTCGCCGAGAAAATCACTTTTTTCCCAAATTGATTGATGGGCCAAAAATAGTTAATTTTGCTGCAAGCCGCTCTGAAACCAACCGTCAAATTACTCAAAATGCTTAACTGGCCCAGAAAATCACTTTTGTTCTAAATATACGTTTTGCAAAAAATAGTTAATATTGCTGCAATCCGTTCTGAGACCAACCGGCAAATTACTCAAAATGCTTAACTCGCCGAGAAAATCACTTTCCTTCAATAATGATTGTTTGGGAAAAAATAGTTAATTTTGATGCAAGTCGTTCTGAAACCAACCGGCAAATTACTCAAAATGCTTAACTCGCCGAGAAAATCACTTTTCTTCTATACTGAACGTTTGGCAAAAAATAGTTAATCTTGCTGCAAGAAGTTCTGAAACCAACCATCAAATTACTCAAAATGCTTAACTGGCCGAGAAAATCACTTTTCTTCCAAAATGAACGTTTAGCAAAAAATAGTTAATTTGAATGCAAGCCGTTCTGTAACCAACCGGCAAATTACTCAAAATGCTTGATTGGCCGAGAAGATCACTTTTCTTCTATAATGATTGTTTGGCAAAAAATAGTTAATATTGATGCAACCCGTTCTGAGACCAACCGGCAAATTACTCAAAATGCTTAACTGGCCGAGAAAATGACATTTCTTCTGGAATGATTGTTTGCCAAAAAATAGTTAATTTTGCAGCACGCCGTTCTGAAACCAACCGGCAAATTACTCAAAATGCTCAACTCACCGAGAAAATCACATTTCTTCTATAATGATTGTTTGGGAAAAAATAGTTAATTTTGATGCAAGCCGTTCTGAAACCAACCGGCAAATTACTCAAAATGCTTGATTGGCCGAGAAGATCACTTTTCTTCCAAAACGAACGTTTGGCAAAAAAAAGTTAATTTTGCTGCAAGAAGTTCTGAAACCAACCGGCAAATTACTCAAAATGCTTAACTCGCCGAGAAAATTACTTTTCTTCCAAAATGAACGTTTAGCAAAAAACAGTTAATATTGATGTAAGCCGTTCTGAAACCAACCGGCAAATTACTCAAAACGCTCAAATCGCCGAGCAAAACACTTTTTTTCCAAATTGATTGATGGGCCATATATAGTTAATTTTGCAGCAAGACGTTCTGAAACCAACCATCAAATTACTCAAAATGCTTAACTGGCCGAGAAAATCACTTTTCTTCCAAAATGAACGTTTAGCAAAAAATAGTTAATATTGGTGCAAGCCGTTCTGAAACCAACCGGCAAATTACTCAAAATGCTTGATTGGCCGAGAAGATCACTTTTCTTCCAAAATGAACGTTTGGCAAAAAAAAGTTAATTTTGCTGCAAGAAGTTCTGAAACCAACCGGCAAATTACTCAAAATGCTTAACTCGCCGAGAAAATTACTTTTCTTCCAAAATGAACGTTTAGCAAAAAACAGTTAATATTGATGCAAGCCGTTCTGAAACCAACCGGCAAATTACTCAAAACGCTCAACTCACCGAGCAAAACACTTTTTTTCCAAATTGATTGATGGGCCATATATAGTTAATTTTGCAGCAAGACGTTCTGAAACCAACCATCAAATTACTCAAAATGCTTAACTGGCCGAGAAAATCACTTTTCTTCCAAAATGAACGTTTAGCAAAAAATAGTTAATATTGGTGCAATCCGTTCTGAAACCAACCGGCAAATTACTCAAAATGTTTCACTGGCCGAGAAAATGACATTTCTTCTGTAATGATTGTTTGGCAAAAAATAGTTAATTTTGCAGCAAGCCGTTCTGAAACCAACCGGCAAATTACTCAAAATGCTCAACTCACCGAGAAAATCACATTTCTTCTATAATGATTGTTTGGGGAAAAATAGTTAATTTTGATGCAATCCGTTCTGAAACCAACCGGAAAATTACTCAAAATGCTCAACTCGCCGAGAAAATCACTTTTCTTCTATAATAATTCTTTGGGAAAAAATAGTTAATTTTGATGCAAGCCGTTCTGTAACCAACCGACTAATTACTCAAAATGCTCAACTCGCCGAGAGAATCACTTTTTTCCCAAATTGATTGATGGGCAAAAAATAGTTAATTTTGGTGCAAGCCGTTCTGAAAATAACCGGCAAATTACTCAAAATGCTTCCCTCGCCGAGAAAAACACTTTTCTTCCAAAATGAACGTTTGGCAAAAAATAGTTAATTTTGCCGCAAGAAGTTCTGAAACCAACCGCCAAATTACTCAAAATGCTTAACTATCCGAGAAAATCACTATTGTTCGAAAATAAACGTTTTGCAAAAAATAGTTAATATTGATGCAACCCGTTCTGAGACCAACCGGCAAATTACTCAAAATGCTCAACTCACCGAGAAAATCACATTTCTTCTATAATGATTGTTTGGGAAAAAATAGTTAATTTTGATGCAATCCGTTCTGAAACCAACCGGCAAATTACTCAAAATGCTTAACTCGCCGAGAAAATCACTTTTCTTCTATAATAGTTCTTTGGGGAAAAATAGTTAATTTTGATGCAATCCGTTCTGAAAATAACCGGCAAATTACTCAAAATGCTTAACTCGCCGAGAAAATTACTTTTCTTCCAAAATGAACGTTTAGCAAAAAACAGTTAATATTGGTGCAAGCCGTTCTGAAACCAACCGGCAAATTACTCAAAATGCTTGATTGGCCGAGAAGATCACTTTTCTTCCAAAATGAACGTTTGGCAAAAAACAGTTAATATTGATGCAAGCCGTTCTGATACCAACCGGCAAATTACTCAAAACGCTCAACTCGCCGAGCAAAACACTTTTTTTCCAAATTGATTGATGGGCCATATATCGTTAATTTTGCAGCAAGACGTTCTGAAACCAACCATCAAATTACTCAAAATGCTTAACTGGCCGAGAAAATCACTTTTCTTCCAAAATGAACGTTTAGCAAAAAATAGTTAATATTGGTGCAATCCGTTCTGAAACCATCCGGCAAATTACTCAAAATGTTTCACTGGCCGAGAAAATGACATTTCTTCTGTAATGATTGTTTGGCAAAAAATAGTTAATTTTGCAGCAAGCCGTTCTGAAACCAACCGGCAAATTACTCAAAATGCTCAACTCACCGAGAAAATCACATTTCTTCTATAATGATTGTTTGGGGAAAAATAGTTAATTTTGATGCAATCCGTTCTGAAACCAACCGGAAAATTACTCAAAATGCTCAACTCGCCGAGAAAATCACTTTTCTTCTATAATAATTCTTTGGGAAAAAATAGTTAATTTTGATGCAAGCCGTTCTGTAACCAACCGACTAATTACTCAAAATGCTCAACTCGCCGAGAGAATCACTTTTTTCCCAAATTGATTGATGGGCCAAAAATAGTTAATTTTGCTGCAAGCCGCTCTGAAACCAACCGTCAAATTACTCAAAATGCTTAACTGGCCGAGAAAATCACCTTTGTTCTAAATATACGTTTTGCAAAAAATAGTTAATATTGATGCAATCCTTTCTGAAACCAACCGGCAAATTACTCAAAATGCTTGATTGGCCGAGAAGATCACTTTTCTTCCAAAATGAACGTTTGGCAAAAAAAAGTTAATTTTGCTGCAAGAAGTTCTGAAACCAACCGGCAAATTACTCAAAATGCTTAACTCGCCGAGAAAATTACTTTTCTTCCAAAATGAACGTTTAGCAAAAAACAGTTAATATTGATGCAAGCCGTTCTGAAACCAACCGGCAAATTACTCAAAACGCTCAGCTCGCCGAGCAAAACACTTTTTTTCCAAATTGATTGATGGGCCATATATAGTTAATTTTGCAGCAAGACGTTCTGAAACCAACCATCAAATTACTCAAAATGCTTAACTGGCCGAGAAAATCACTTTTCTTCCAAAATGAACGTTTAGCAAAAAATAGTTAATATTGGTGCAATCCGTTCTGAAACCAACCGGCAAATTACTCAAAATGTTTCACTGGCCGAGAAAATGACATTTCTTCTGTAATGATTGTTTGGCAAAAAATAGTTAATTTTGCAGCAAGCCGTTCTGAAACCAACCGGCAAATTACTCAAAATGCTTTACTGGCCGAGAAAATCACATTTCTTCTGTAATGATTCTTTGGGAAAAAATAGTTAATTTTGATGCAAGCCGTTCTGTAACCAACCGACTAATTACTCAAAATGCTCAACTCGCCGAGAGAATCACTTTTTTCCCAAATTGATTGATGGGCCAAAAATAGTTAATTTTGCTGCAAGCCGCTCTGAAACCAACCGTCAAATTACTCAAAATGCTTAACTGGCCGAGAAAATCACCTTTGTTCTAAATATACGTTTTGCAAAAAATAGTTAATATTGATGCAATCCTTTCTGAAACCAACCGGCAAATTACTCAAAATGCTTTACTGGCCGAGAAAATCACATTTCTTCTGTAATGATTGTTTGCCAAAAAATAGTTAATTATAATGCAAGCCGTTTTGAAATCGACCGGCAAATAACTCAAAACGCTTAATTGGCCGAGGAAATCACTTTTGTTCGAAAATAGACATTTTGCAAAAATTAGTTAATATTGATGCAATCCGTTCTGAAACCAACCGGAAAATTACTCAAAATGCTCAACTCGCCGAGAAAATCACTTTTCTTCTATAATGATTGTTTGGCAAAAAATAGTTAATTTTGGTGCAAGCCGTTCTGAAAATAACCGGCAAATTACTCAAAATGCTTCCCTCGCCGAGAAAATCACTTTTCTTCCAAAATGAACGTTTGGCAAAAAATATTTAATTTTGCCGCAAGAAGTTCTGAAACCAACCGCCAAATTACTCAAAATGCTTAACTATCCGAGAAAATCACTATTGTTCGAAAATAAACGTTTTGCAAAAAATAGTTAATATTGATGCAACCCGTTCTGAGACCAACCGGCAAATTACTCAAAATGCTCAACTCACCGAGAAAATCACATTTCTTCTATAATGATTGTTTGGGAAAAAATAGTTAATTTTGATGCAATCCGTTCTGAAACCAACCGGCAAATTACTCAAAATGCTTAACTCGCCGAGAAAATAACTTTTCTTCTATAATAGTTCTTTGGGGAAAAATAGTTAATTTTGATGCAATCCGTTCTGAAAATAACCGGCAAATTACTCAAAATGCTCAACTCGCCGAGAAAATTACTTTTCTTCCAAAATGAACGTTTAGCAAAAAACAGTTAATATTGATGCAAGCCGTTCTGAAACCAACCGGCAAATTACTCAAAACGCTCAACTCGCCGAGCAAAACACTTTTTTTCCAAATTGATTGATGGGCCATATATAGTTAATTTTGCAGCAAGACGTTCTGAAACCAACCATCAAATTACTCAAAATGCTTTACTGGCCGAGAAAATCACATTTCTTCTGTAATGATTGTTTGCCAAAAAATAGTTAATTATAATGCAAGCCGTTTTGAAATCGACCGGCAAATAACTCAAAACGCTTAATTGGCCGAGGAAATCACTTTTGTTCGAAAATAGACATTTTGCAAAAATTAGTTAATATTGATGCAATCCGTTCTGAAACCAACCGGAAAATTACTCAAAATGCTCAACTCGCCGAGAAAATCACTTTTCTTCTATAATGATTGTTTGGCAAAAAATAGTTAATTTTGGTGCAAGCCGTTCTGAAAATAACCGGCAAATTACTCAAAATGCTTCCCTCGCCGAGAAAATCACTTTTCTTCCAAAATGAACGTTTGGCAAAAAATAGTTAATTTTGCCGCAAGAAGTTCTGAAACCAACCGCCAAATTACTCAAAATGCTTAACTATCCGAGAAAATCACTATTGTTCGAAAATAAACGTTTTGCAAAAAATAGTTAATATTGATGCAACCCGTTCTGAGACCAACCGGCAAATTACTCAAAATGCTCAACTCACCGAGAAAATCACATTTCTTCTATAATGATTGTTTGGGAAAAAATAGTTAATTTTGATGCAATCCGTTCTGAAACCAACCGGCAAATTACTCAAAATGCTTAACTCGCCGAGAAAATCACTTTTCTTCTATAATAGTTCTTTGGGGAAAAATAGTTAATTTTGATGCAATCCGTTCTGAAAATAACCGGCAAATTACTCAAAATGCTTAACTCGCCGAGAGAATCACTTTTTTCCCAAATTGATTGATGGGCCAAAAATAGTTAATTTTGCTGCAAGCCGCTCTGAAACCAACCGTCAAATTACTCAAAATGCTTAACTGGCCGAGAAAATCACCTTTGTTCTAAATATACGTTTTGCAAAAAATAGTTAATATTGATGCAATCCTTTCTGAAACCAACCGGCAAATTACTCAAAATGCTTTACTATCCGAGAAAATCACTTTTGTTCTAAATATACGTTTTGCAAAAAATAGTTAATATTGATGCAATCCGTTCTGAAACCAACCGGCAAATTACTCAAAACGCTCAACTCGCCGAGCAAAACACTTTTTTTCCAAATTGATTGATGGGCCATATATAGTTAATTTTGCAGCAAGACGTTCTGAAACCAACCATCAAATTACTCAAAATGCTTAACTGGCCGAGAAAATCACTTTTCTTCCAAAATGAACGTTTAGCAAAAAATAGTTAATATTGGTGCAATCCGTTCTGAAACCAACCGGCAAATTACTCAAAATGTTTCACTGGCCGAGAAAATGACATTTCTTCTGTAATGATTGTTTGGCAAAAAATAGTTAATTTTGCAGCAAGCCGTTCTGAAACCAACCGGCAAATT
Organism: Scyliorhinus torazame; assembly: GCF_047496885.1. Lineage (NCBI taxonomy): Eukaryota > Metazoa > Chordata > Chondrichthyes > Carcharhiniformes > Scyliorhinidae > Scyliorhinus > Scyliorhinus torazame. The sequence continues at coordinate 221,228 of NW_027308044.1, read as the reverse complement.
ACTCAAAATGCTCAACTCACCGAGAAAATCACATTTCTTCTATAATGATTGTTTGGGGAAAAATAGTTAATTTTGATGCAATCCGTTCTGAAACCAACCGGAAAATTACTCAAAATGCTTAACTCGCCGAGAAAATCACTTTTCTTCTATAATAATTGTTTGGGAAAAAATAGTTAATTTTGATGCAAGCCGTTCTGTAACCAACCGGCTAATTACTCAAAATGCTCAACTCGCCGAGAAAATCACTTTTTTCCCAAATTGATTGATGGGCCAAAAATAGTTAATTATGCTGCAAGCCGCTCCGAAACCAACCGTCAAATTGCTCAAAATGCTGAACTGGCCGAGAAAATCACTTTTGTTCTAAATATACGTTTTGCAAAAAATAGTTAATATTGCTGCAATCCGTTCTGAAACCAACCGGCAAATTACTCAAAATGCTTAACTGGCCGAGAAAATCACCTTTGTTCTAAATATACGTTTTGCAAAAAATAGTTAATATTGATGCAATCCGTTCTGAAACCAACCGGCAAATTACTCAAAACGCTCAACTCGCCGAGCAAAACACTTTTTTTCCAAATTGATTGATGGGCCATATATAGTTAATTTTGCAGCAAGACGTTCTGAAACCAACCATCAAATTACTCAAAATGCTTAACTGGCCGAGAAAATCACTTTTCTTCCAAAATGAACGTTTAGCAAAAAATAGTTAATATTGGTGCAATCCGTTCTGAAACCAACCGGCAAATTACTCAAAATGTTTCACTGGCCGAGAAAATGACATTTCTTCTGTAATGATTGTTTGGCAAAAAATAGTTAATTTTGCAGCAAGCCGTTCTGAAACCAACCGGCAAATTACTCAAAATGCTCAACTCACCGAGAAAATCACATTTCTTCTATAATGATTGTTTGGGGAAAAATAGTTAATTTTGATGCAATCCGTTCTGAAACCAACCGGAAAATTACTCAAAATGCTCAACTCGCCGAGAAAATCACTTTTCTTCTATAATAATTCTTTGGGAAAAAATAGTTAATTTTGATGCAAGCCGTTCTGTAACCAACCGACTAATTACTCAAAATGCTCAACTCGCCGAGAGAATCACTTTTTTCCCAAATTGATTGATGAGCCAAAAATAGTTAATTTTGCTGCAAGCCGCTCTGAAACCAACCGTCAAATTACTCAAAATGCTTAACTGGCCGAGAAAATCACCTTTGTTCTAAATATACGTTTTGCAAAAAATAGTTAATATTGATGCAATCCTTTCGGAAACCAACCGGCAAATTACTCAAAATGCTTTACTGGCCGAGAAAATCACATTTCTTCTGTAATGATTGTTTGCCAAAAAATAGTTAATTATAATGCAAGCCGTTTTGAAATCGACCGGCAAATAACTCAAAACGCTTAATTGGCCGAGGAAATCACTTTTGTTCGAAAATAGACATTTTGCAAAAATTAGTTAATATTGATGCAATCCGTTCTGAAACCAACCGGAAAATTACTCAAAATGCTCAACTCGCCGAGAAAATCACTTTTCTTCTATAATGATTGTTTGGCAAAAAATAGTTAATTTTGGTGCAAGCCGTTCTGAAAATAACCGGCAAATTACTCAAAATGCTTCCCTCGCCGAGAAAATCACTTTTCTTCCAAAATGAACGTTTGGCAAAAAATAGTTAATTTTGCCGCAAGAAGTTCTGAAACCAACCGCCAAATTACTCAAAATGCTTAACTATCCGAGAAAATCACTATTGTTCGAAAATAAACGTTTTGCAAAAAATAGTTAATATTGATGCAACCCGTTCTGAGACCAACCGGCAAATTACTCAAAATGCTCAACTCACCGAGAAAATCACATTTCTTCTATAATGATTGTTTGGGAAAAAATAGTTAATTTTGATGCAATCCGTTCTGAAACCAACCGGCAAATTACTCAAAATGCTTAACTCGCCGAGAAAATCACTTTTCTTCTATAATAGTTCTTTGGGGAAAAATAGTTAATTTTGATGCAATCCGTTCTGAAAATAACCGGCAAATTACTCAAAATGCTTAACTCGCCGAGAAAATTACTTTTCTTCCAAAATGAACGTTTAGCAAAAAACAGTTAATATTGATGCAAGCCGTTCTGAAACCAACCGGCAAATTACTCAAAACGCTCAACTCGCCGAGCAAAACACTTTTTTTCCAAATTGATTGATGGGCCATATATAGTTAATTTTGCAGCAAGACGTTCTGAAACCAACCATCAAATTACTCAAAATGCTTAACTGGCCGAGAAAATCACTTTTCTTCCAAAATGAACGTTTAGCAAAAAATAGTTAATATTGGTGCAAGCCGTTCTGAAACCAACCGGCAAATTACTCAAAATGCTCACCTCACCGAGAAAATCACATTTCTTCTATAATGATTGTTTGGGAGAAAATAGTTAATTTTGATGCAATCCGTTCTGAAACCAACCGGCAAATTACTCAAAATGCTTAACTCGCCGAGAAAATCACTTTTCTTCTATAATAATTGTTTGGGAAAAAATAGTTAATTTTGATGCAAGCCGTTCTGTAACCAACCGGCTAATTACTCAAAATGCTCAACTCGCCGAGAAAATCACTTTTTTCCCAAATTGATTGATGGGCCAAAAATAGTTAATTATGCTGCAAGCCGCTCCGAAACCAACCGTCAAATTGCTCAAAATGCTGAACTGGCCGAGAAAATCACTTTTGTTCTAAATATACGTTTTGCAAAAAATAGTTAATATTGCTGCAATCCGTTCTGAAACCAACCGGCAAATTACTCAAAATGCTTTACTATCCGAGAAAATCACCTTTGTTCTAAATATACGTTTTGCAAAAAATAGTTAATATTGATGCAATCCTTTCTGAAACCAACCGGCAAATTACTCAAAATGCTTTACTGGCCGAGAAAATCACATTTCTTCTGTAATGATTGTTTGCCAAAAAATAGTTAATTATAATGCAAGCCGTTTTGAAATCGACCGGCAAATAACTCAAAACGCTTAATTGGCCGAGGAAATCACTTTTGTTCGAAAATAGACATTTTGCAAAAATTAGTTAATATTGATGCAATCCGTTCTGAAACCAACCGGAAAATTACTCAAAATGCTCAACTCGCCGAGAAAATCACTTTTCTTCTATAATGATTGTTTGGCAAAAAATAGTTAATTTTGGTGCAAGCCGTTCTGAAAATAACCGGCAAATTACTCAAAATGCTTCCCTCGCCGAGAAAATCACTTTTCTTCCAAAATGAACGTTTGGCAAAAAATAGTTAATTTTGCCGCAAGAAGTTCTGAAACCAACCGCCAAATTACTCAAAATGCTTAACTATCCGAGAAAATCACTATTGTTCGAAAATAAACGTTTTGCAAAAAATAGTTAATATTGATGCAACCCGTTCTGAGACCAACCGGCAAATTACTCAAAATGCTCAACTCACCGAGAAAATCACATTTCTTCTATAATGATTGTTTGGGAAAAAATAGTTAATTTTGATGCAATCCGTTCTGAAACCAACCGGCAAATTACTCAAAATGCTTAACTCGCCGAGAAAATCACTTTTCTTCTATAATAGTTCTTTGGGGAAAAATAGTTAATTTTGATGCAATCCGTTCTGAAAATAACCGGCAAATTACTCAAAATGCTTAACTCGCCGAGAAAATTACTTTTCTTCCAAAATGAACGTTTAGCAAAAAACAGTTAATATTGATGCAAGCCGTTCTGAAACCAACCGGCAAATTACTCAAAACGCTCAACTCGCCGAGCAAAACACTTTTTTTCCAAATTGATTGATGGGCCATATATAGTTAATTTTGCAGCAAGACGTTCTGAAACCAACCATCAAATTACTCAAAATGCTTAACTGGCCGAGAAAATCACTTTTCTTCCAAAATGAACGTTTAGCAAAAAATAGTTAATATTGGTGCAAGCCGTTCTGAAACCAACCGGCAAATTACTCAAAATGCTCACCTCACCGAGAAAATCACATTTCTTCTATAATGATTGTTTGGGAAAAAATAGTTAATTTTGATGCAATCCGTTCTGAAACCAACCGGCAAATTACTCAAAATGCTTAACTCGCCGAGAAAATCACTTTTCTTCTATAATAATTGTTTGGGAAAAAATAGTTAATTTTGATGCAAGCCGTTCTGTAACCAACCGGCTAATTACTCAAAATGCTCAACTCGCCGAGAAAATCACTTTTTTCCCAAATTGATTGATGGGCCAAAAATAGTTAATTATGCTGCAAGCCGCTCCGAAACCAACCGTCAAATTGCTCAAAATGCTGAACTGGCCGAGAAAATCACTTTTGTTCTAAATATACGTTTTGCAAAAAATAGTTAATATTGCTGCAATCCGTTCTGAAACCAACCGGCAAATTACTCAAAATGCTTTACTATCCGAGAAAATCACTTTTGTTCTAAATATACGTTTTGCAAAAAATAGTTAATATTGATGCAATCCGTTCTGAAACCAACCGGCAAATTACTCAAAATGCCTAACTGGCCGAGAAAATCACATTTCTTCTGTAATGATTGTTTGCCAAAAAATAGTTAATTATAATGCAAGCCGTTTTGAAATCAACCGGCAAATAACTCAAAACGCTTAATTGGCCGAGGAAATCACTTTTGTTCGAAAATAGACATTTTGCAAAAATTAGTTAATATTGATGCAATCCGTTCTGAAACCAACCGGAAAATTACTCAAAATGCTCAACTCACCGAGAAAATCAAATTTCTTCTATAATGATAGTTTGGGAAAAAATAGTTAATTTTGATGCAATCCGTTCTGTAACCAACCGGCTAATTCCTCAAAATGCTCAACTCGCCGAGAAAATCACTTTTTTCCCAAATTGATTGATGGGCCAAAAATAGTTAATTTTGCTGCAAGCCGCTCTGAAACCAACCGTCAAATTACTCAAAATGCTTAACTGGCCCAGAAAATCACTTTTGTTCTAAATATACGTTTTGCAAAAAATAGTTAATATTGCTGCAATCCGTTCTGAGACCAACCGGCAAATTACTCAAAATGCTTAACTCGCCGAGAAAATCACTTTTCTTCTATAATGATTGTTTGGGAAAAAATAGTTAATTTTGATGCAAGCCGTTCTGAATCAACCGGCAAATTACTCAAAATGCGTAATTGGCCGAGAAAATATTTTTTATTCAAAAATGAACGTTTGACAAGAAATAGTTAATATTGATGCAAGCCGTTCTGAAACCAACCGTCAAATTACTCAAAATGCTTAACTGGCCGAGAAAATGGCATTTCTTCTGGAATGATTGTTTGGGAAAAAATAGTTAATTTTGCAGCACGCCGTTCTGAAACCAACCGGCAAATTACTCAAAATGCTCAACTCACCGAGAAAATCACATTTCGTCTATAATGATTGTTTGGGAAAAAATAGTTAATTTTGATGCAAGCCGTTCTGAAACCAACCGGCAAATTACTCAAAATGCTTGATTGGCCGAGAAGATCACTTTTCTTCCAAAATGAACGTTTGGCAAAAAAAAGTTAATTTTGCTGCAAGAAGTTCTGAAACCAACCGGCAAATTACTCAAAATGCTTAACTATCCGAGAAAATCACTATTGTTCGAAAATAAACGTTTTGCAAAAAATAGTTAATATTGATGCAACCCGTTCTGAGACCAACCGGCAAATTACTCAAAATGCTTAACTGGCCGAGAAAATCACATTTCTTCTGTAATGATTGTTTGCCAAAAAATAGTTAATTATAATGCAAGCCGTTTTGAAACCAACCGGCAAATTACTCAAAATGCTTAATTGGCCGAGGAAATCACTTTTGTTCGAAAATAGACATTTTGCAAAAATTAGTTAATATTGATGCAATCCGTTCTGAAACCAACCGGCAAATTACTCAAAATGCTCAACTCGCCGAGAAAATCACTTTTCTTCGAAAATGATTGTTTGGCAAAAAATAGTTATTTTTGGTGCAAGCCGTTCTGAAAATAACCGGCAAATTACTCAAAATGCTTAACTCGCCGAGAAAATCACTTTTCTTCTAAAATGAACGTTTGGCAAAAAATAGTTAATTTTGCTGCAAGAAGTTCTGAAACCAACCGGCAAATTAATCATAATGCTTAACTATCCGAGAAAATCACTATTGTTCGAAAATAAACGTTTTGCAAAAAATAGTTAATATTGATGCAACCTGTTCTGAGACCAACCGGCAAATTACTCAAAATGCTTAACTGACTGGGAAAATGACATTTCTTCTGTAATGATTGTTTGCCAAAAATTAGTTAATTTTGCAGCAAGCCGTTCTGAAACCAACCGGCAAATTACTCAAAATGCTTGATTGGCCGAGAAAATCACTTTTCTTCTAAATGATTGTTTGGCAAAAAATAGTTAATTTTGGTGCAAGCCGTTCTGAAAACAACCGGCAAATTACTCAAAATGCTTAACTCGCCGAGAAAATCACTTTTCTTCCAAAATGAACGTTTGGCAAAAACTAGTTAATTTTGCTGTAAGAAGTTCTGAAACCAACCATCAAATTACTCAAAATGCTGAACTGGCCGAGAAAATCACTTTTCTTCCAAAATGAACGTTTAGCAAAAAATAGTTAATTTTAATGCAAGCCGTTCTGTAACCAACCGGCAAATTACTCAAAATGCTTGATTGGCCGAGAAGATCACTTTTCTTCTATAATGATTGTTTGGCAAAAAATAGTTAATTTTGGTGCAAGCCGTTCTGAAAATAACCGGCAAATTACTCAAAATGCTTAACTATCCGAGAAAATCACTATTGTTCGAAAATAAACGTTTTGCAAAAAATAGTTATTCATGCAAGCCGTTCTGAAACCAACCGGCAAATTACTCAAAATGCTCAACTCACCGAGAAAATCACATTTCTTCTATAATGATTGTTTGGGAAAAAATAGTTAATTTTGATGCAATCCGTTCTGAAACCAACCGGCAAATTACTCAAAATGCTTAACTCGCCGAGAAAATTCACTTTTCTTCCAAAATGAACGTTTGGCAAAAAATAGTTAATTTTGCTGCAAGAAGTTCTGAAACCAACCGGCAAATTACTCAAAATGCTTAACTATCCGAGTAAATCACTAGTGTTCGAAAATAAACGTTTTGCAAAAAATAGTTAATATTGATGCAACCCGTTCTGAGACCAACCGGCAAATTACTCAAAATGCTTAACTGGCCGAGAAAATGACATTTCTTCTGTAATGATTGTTTGCCAAAAAATAGTTAATTTTAATGCAAGCCGTTCTGAAACCAACCGGCAAATTACTCAAAATGCTTGATTGGCCGAGAAAATCACTTTTCTTCTAAATGATTGTTTGGCAAAAAATAGTTAATTTTGGTGCAAGCCGTTCTGAAAACAACCGGCAAATTACTCAAAATGCTTAACTCGCCGAGAAAATCACTTTTCTTCCAAAATGAACGTTTGGCAAAAACTAGTTAATTTTGCTGTAAGAAGTTCTGAAACCAACCATCAAATTACTCAAAATGCTGAACTGGCCGAGAAAATCACTTTTCTTCCAAAATGAACGTTTAGCAAAAAATAGTTAATTTTAATGCAAGCCGTTCTGTAACCAACCGGCAAATTACTCAAAATGCTTGATTGGCCGAGAAGATCACTTTTCTTCTATAATGATTGTTTGGCAAAAAATAGTTAATTTTGGTGCAAGCCGTTCTGAAAATAACCGGCAAATTACTCAAAATGCTTAACTATCCGAGAAAATCACTATTGTTCGAAAATAAACGTTTTGCAAAAAATAGTTATTCATGCAAGCCGTTCTGAAACCAACCGGCAAATTACTCAAAATGCTCAACTCACCGAGAAAATCACATTTCTTCTATAATGATTGTTTGGGAAAAAATAGTTAATTTTGATGCAATCCGTTCTGAAACCAACCGGCAAATTACTCAAAATGCTTAACTCGCCGAGAAAATTCACTTTTCTTCCAAAATGAACGTTTGGCAAAAAATAGTTAATTTTGCTGCAAGAAGTTCTGAAACCAACCGGCAAATTACTCAAAATGCTTAACTATCCGAGTAAATCACTAGTGTTCGAAAATAAACGTTTTGCAAAAAATAGTTAATATTGATGCAACCCGTTCTGAGACCAACCGGCAAATTACTCAAAATGCTTAACTGGCCGAGAAAATGACATTTCTTCTGTAATGATTGTTTGCCAAAAAATAGTTAATTTTAATGCAAGCCGTTCTGAAACCAACCGGCAAATTACTCAAAATGCTCAACTGGCCCAGAAAATCACTTTTGTTCTAAATATACGTTTTGCAAAAAATAGTTAATATTGCTGCAATCCGTTCTGAGACCAACCGGCAATTTACTGAAAATGCTTAACTCGCCGAGAAAATCACTTTTCTTCGATAATGATTGTTTGGGAAAAAATAGTTAATTTTGATGCAAGCCGTTCTGTAACCAACCGGCAAATTACTCAAAATGCTCAACTCGCCGAGAAAATCACATTTCTTCTATAATGATTGTTTGGGAAAAAATAGTGAATTTTGATGCAATCCGTTCTGAAACCAACCGGCAAATTACTCAAAATGCTGAACTCGCCGAGAAAATCACTTATCTTCTATAATAATTGTTTGGCAAAAATGAGTTAATTTTGATGCAAGCCGTTCTGTAAACAACCGGCTAATTACTCAAAATGCTCAATTCGCCGATAAAATCAATTTTTTCCCAAAGTGATTGATGGGCCAAAAATAGTTAATTTTGCTGCAAGCCGCTCTGAAACCAACCGTCAAATTACTCAAAATGCTTAACTGGCCCAGAAAATCACTATTGTTCGAAAATAAACGTTTTGCAAAAAATAGTTAATATTGATGCAACCCGTTCTGAGACCAACCGGCAAATTACTCAAAATGCTTAACTGGCCGAGAAAATGACATTTCTTCTGGAATGATTGTTTGCCAAAAAATAGTTAATTTTGCAGCACGCCGTTCTGAAACCAACCGGCAAATTACTCAAAATGCTCAACTCACCGAGAAAATCACATTTCTTCTATAATGATTGTTTGGGAAAAAATAGTTAATTTTGATGCAAGCCGTTCTGAAACCAACCGGCAAATTACTCAAAATGCTTGATTGGCCGAGAAGATCACTTTTCTTCCAAAATGAACGTTTGGCAAAAAAAAGTTAATTTTGCTGCAAGAAGTTCTGAAACCAACCGGCAAATTACTCAAAATGCTGAACTATCCGGGAAAATCACTATTGTTCGAAAATAAACGTTTTGCAAAAAATAGTTAATATTGATGCAACCCGTTCTGAGACCAACCGGCAAATTACTCAAAATGCTTAACTGGCCGAGAAAATCACATTTCTTCTGGAATGATTGTTTGCCAAAAAATAGTTAATTATAATGCAAGCCGTTTTGAAACCAACCGGCAAATTACTCAAAATGCTTAATTGGCCGAGGAAATCACTTTTGTTCGAAAATAGACATTTTGCAAAAAATAGTTAATATTGATGCAAGCCATTCTGAAACCAACCGGAAAATTACTCAAAATGCTCAACTCGCCGTGAAAATCACTTTTCTTCTATAATGATTGTTTGGCAAAAAATAGTTAATTTTGGTGCAAACCGTTCGGAAAATAACCGGCAAATTACTCAAAATGCTTAAGTCGCCGAGAAAATCCCATTTCTTCCAAAATGAACGCTTGGCAAAAAATAGTTAATTTTGCTGCAAGAAGTTCTGAAACCAACCGGAAAATTACTCAAAATGCTTAACTATCCGAGAAAATCACTATTGTTCGAAAATAAACATTTTGCAAAAAATAGTTAATATTGATGCAACCCGTTCTGAGACCAACCGGCGAATTACTCAAAATGCTTAACTGGCCGAGAAAATCACATTTCTTCTGTAATGATTGTTTGCCAAAAAATAGTTAATTATAATGCAAGCCGTTTTGAAACCAACCGGCAAATTACTCAAAATGCTTAATTGGCCGAGGAAATCACTTTTGTTCGAAAATAGACATTTTGCAAAAATTAGTTAATATTGATGCAATCCGTTCTGAAACCAACCGGAAAATTACTCAAAATGCTCAACTCGCCGAGAAAATCACTTTTCTTCGAAAATGATTGTTTGGCAAAAAATAGTTAATTTTGGTGCAAGCCGTTCTGAAAATAACCGGCAAATCACTCAAAATGCTTAACTCGCCGAGAAAATCACTTTTCTTCCAAAATGAACGTTTGGCAAAAAATAGTTAATTTTGCCGCAAGAAGTTCTGAAACCAACCGCCAAATTACTCAAAATGCTTAACTATCCGAGAAAATCACTATTGTTCGAAAATAAACGTTTTGCAAAAAATAGTTAATATTGATGCAACCCGTTCTGAGACCAACCGGCAAATTACTCAAAATGCTTAACTGACTGGGAAAATCACTTTTCTTCTATCATGATTGTTTGGGAAAAAATAGTTAATTTTGATGCAAGCCGTTCTGAAACCAACCGGCAAATTACTCAAAATGCTTGATTGGCCGAGAAAATCACTTTTCTTCTAAATGATTGTTTGGCAAAAAATAGTTAATTTTGCAGCAAGCCGTTCTGAAACCAACCGGCAAATTACTCAAAATGCTCAACTCACCGAGAAAATCACATTTCTTCTATAATGATTGTTTGGGGAAAAATAGTTAATTTTGATGCAATCCGTTCTGAAACCAACCGGAAAATTACTCAAAATGCTTAACTCGCCGAGAAAATCACTTTTCTTCTATAATAATTGTTTGGGAAAAAATAGTTAATTTTGATGCAAGCCGTTCTGTAACCAACCGGCTAATTACTCAAAATGCTCAACTCGCCGAGAAAATCACTTTTTTCCCAAATTGATTGATGGGCCAAAAATAGTTAATTATGCTGCAAGCCGCTCCGAAACCAACCGTCAAATTGCTCAAAATGCTGAACTGGCCGAGAAAATCACTTTTGTTCTAAATATACGTTTTGCAAAAAATAGTTAATATTGCTGCAATCCGTTCTGAAACCAACCGGCAAATTACTCAAAATGCTTAACTGGCCGAGAAAATCACCTTTGTTCTAAATATACGTTTTGCAAAAAATAGTTAATATTGATGCAATCCGTTCTGAAACCAACCGGCAAATTACTCAAAACGCTCAACTCGCCGAGCAAAACACTTTTTTTCCAAATTGATTGATGGGCCATATATAGTTAATTTTGCAGCAAGACGTTCTGAAACCAACCATCAAATTACTCAAAATGCTTAACTGGCCGAGAAAATCACTTTTCTTCCAAAATGAACGTTTAGCAAAAAATAGTTAATATTGGTGCAATCCGTTCTGAAACCAACCGGCAAATTACTCAAAATGTTTCACTGGCCGAGAAAATGACATTTCTTCTGTAATGATTGTTTGGCAAAAAATAGTTAATTTTGCAGCAAGCCGTTCTGAAACCAACCGGCAAATTACTCAAAATGCTCAACTCACCGAGAAAATCACATTTCTTCTATAATGATTGTTTGGGGAAAAATAGTTAATTTTGATGCAATCCGTTCTGAAACCAACCGGAAAATTACTCAAAATGCTCAACTCGCCGAGAAAATCACTTTTCTTCTATAATAATTCTTTGGGAAAAAATAGTTAATTTTGATGCAAGCCGTTCTGTAACCAACCGACTAATTACTCAAAATGCTCAACTCGCCGAGAGAATCACTTTTTTCCCAAATTGATTGATGAGCCAAAAATAGTTAATTTTGCTGCAAGCCGCTCTGAAACCAACCGTCAAATTACTCAAAATGCTTAACTGGCCGAGAAAATCACCTTTGTTCTAAATATACGTTTTGCAAAAAATAGTTAATATTGATGCAATCCTTTCGGAAACCAACCGGCAAATTACTCAAAATGCTTTACTGGCCGAGAAAATCACATTTCTTCTGTAATGATTGTTTGCCAAAAAATAGTTAATTATAATGCAAGCCGTTTTGAAATCGACCGGCAAATAACTCAAAACGCTTAATTGGCCGAGGAAATCACTTTTGTTCGAAAATAGACATTTTGCAAAAATTAGTTAATATTGATGCAATCCGTTCTGAAACCAACCGGAAAATTACTCAAAATGCTCAACTCGCCGAGAAAATCACTTTTCTTCTATAATGATTGTTTGGCAAAAAATAGTTAATTTTGGTGCAAGCCGTTCTGAAAATAACCGGCAAATTACTCAAAATGCTTCCCTCGCCGAGAAAATCACTTTTCTTCCAAAATGAACGTTTGGCAAAAAATAGTTAATTTTGCCGCAAGAAGTTCTGAAACCAACCGCCAAATTACTCAAAATGCTTAACTATCCGAGAAAATCACTATTGTTCGAAAATAAACGTTTTGCAAAAAATAGTTAATATTGATGCAACCCGTTCTGAGACCAACCGGCAAATTACTCAAAATGCTCAACTCACCGAGAAAATCACATTTCTTCTATAATGATTGTTTGGGAAAAAATAGTTAATTTTGATGCAATCCGTTCTGAAACCAACCGGCAAATTACTCAAAATGCTTAACTCGCCGAGAAAATTCACTTTTCTTCCAAAATGAACGTTTGGCAAAAAATAGTTAATTTTGCTGCAAGAAGTTCTGAAACCAACCGGCAAATTACTCAAAATGCTTAACTATCCGAGTAAATCACTAGTGTTCGAAAATAAACGTTTTGCAAAAAATAGTTAATATTGATGCAACCCGTTCTGAGACCAACCGGCAAATTACTCAAAATGCTTAACTGGCCGAGAAAATGACATTTCTTCTGTAATGATTGTTTGCCAAAAAATAGTTAATTTTAATGCAAGCCGTTCTGAAACCAACCGGCAAATTACTCAAAATGCTTGATTGGCCGAGAAAATCACTTTTCTTCTAAATGATTGTTTGGCAAAAAATAGTTAATTTTGGTGCAAGCCGTTCTGAAAACAACCGGCAAATTACTCAAAATGCTTAACTCGCCGAGAAAATCACTTTTCTTCCAAAATGAACGTTTGGCAAAAACTAGTTAATTTTGCTGTAAGAAGTTCTGAAACCAACCATCAAATTACTCAAAATGCTGAACTGGCCGAGAAAATCACTTTTCTTCCAAAATGAACGTTTAGCAAAAAATAGTTAATTTTAATGCAAGCCGTTCTGTAACCAACCGGCAAATTACTCAAAATGCTTGATTGGCCGAGAAGATCACTTTTCTTCTATAATGATTGTTTGGCAAAAAATAGTTAATTTTGGTGCAAGCCGTTCTGAAAATAACCGGCAAATTACTCAAAATGCTTAACTATCCGAGAAAATCACTATTGTTCGAAAATAAACGTTTTGCAAAAAATAGTTATTCATGCAAGCCGTTCTGAAACCAACCGGCAAATTACTCAAAATGCTCAACTCACCGAGAAAATCACATTTCTTCTATAATGATTGTTTGGGAAAAAATAGTTAATTTTGATGCAATCCGTTCTGAAACCAACCGGCAAATTACTCAAAATGCTTAACTCGCCGAGAAAATTCACTTTTCTTCCAAAATGAACGTTTGGCAAAAAATAGTTAATTTTGCTGCAAGAAGTTCTGAAACCAACCGGCAAATTACTCAAAATGCTTAACTATCCGAGTAAATCACTAGTGTTCGAAAATAAACGTTTTGCAAAAAATAGTTAATATTGATGCAACCCGTTCTGAGACCAACCGGCAAATTACTCAAAATGCTTAACTGGCCGAGAAAATGACATTTCTTCTGTAATGATTGTTTGCCAAAAAATAGTTAATTTTAATGCAAGCCGTTCTGAAACCAACCGGCAAATTACTCAAAATGCTCAACTGGCCCAGAAAATCACTTTTGTTCTAAATATACGTTTTGCAAAAAATAGTTAATATTGCTGCAATCCGTTCTGAGACCAACCGGCAATTTACTGAAAATGCTTAACTCGCCGAGAAAATCACTTTTCTTCGATAATGATTGTTTGGGAAAAAATAGTTAATTTTGATGCAAGCCGTTCTGTAACCAACCGGCAAATTACTCAAAATGCTCAACTCGCCGAGAAAATCACATTTCTTCTATAATGATTGTTTGGGAAAAAATAGTGAATTTTGATGCAATCCGTTCTGAAACCAACCGGCAAATTACTCAAAATGCTGAACTCGCCGAGAAAATCACTTATCTTCTATAATAATTGTTTGGCAAAAATGAGTTAATTTTGATGCAAGCCGTTCTGTAAACAACCGGCTAATTACTCAAAATGCTCAATTCGCCGATAAAATCAATTTTTTCCCAAAGTGATTGATGGGCCAAAAATAGTTAATTTTGCTGCAAGCCGCTCTGAAACCAACCGTCAAATTACTCAAAATGCTTAACTGGCCCAGAAAATCACTATTGTTCGAAAATAAACGTTTTGCAAAAAATAGTTAATATTGATGCAACCCGTTCTGAGACCAACCGGCAAATTACTCAAAATGCTTAACTGGCCGAGAAAATGACATTTCTTCTGGAATGATTGTTTGCCAAAAAATAGTTAATTTTGCAGCACGCCGTTCTGAAACCAACCGGCAAATTACTCAAAATGCTCAACTCACCGAGAAAATCACATTTCTTCTATAATGATTGTTTGGGAAAAAATAGTTAATTTTGATGCAAGCCGTTCTGAAACCAACCGGCAAATTACTCAAAATGCTTGATTGGCCGAGAAGATCACTTTTCTTCCAAAATGAACGTTTGGCAAAAAAAAGTTAATTTTGCTGCAAGAAGTTCTGAAACCAACCGGCAAATTACTCAAAATGCTGAACTATCCGGGAAAATCACTATTGTTCGAAAATAAACGTTTTGCAAAAAATAGTTAATATTGATGCAACCCGTTCTGAGACCAACCGGCAAATTACTCAAAATGCTTAACTGGCCGAGAAAATCACATTTCTTCTGTAATGATTGTTTGCCAAAAAATAGTTAATTATAATGCAAGCCGTTTTGAAACCAACCGGCAAATTACTCAAAATGCTTAATTGGCCGAGGAAATCACTTTTGTTCGAAAATAGACATTTTGCAAAAAATAGTTAATATTGATGCAAGCCATTCTGAAACCAACCGGAAAATTACTCAAAATGCTCAACTCGCCGTGAAAATCACTTTTCTTCTATAATGATTGTTTGGCAAAAAATAGTTAATTTTGGTGCAAACCGTTCGGAAAATAACCGGCAAATTACTCAAAATGCTTAAGTCGCCGAGAAAATCCCATTTCTTCCAAAATGAACGCTTGGCAAAAAATAGTTAATTTTGCTGCAAGAAGTTCTGAAACCAACCGGAAAATTACTCAAAATGCTTAACTATCCGAGAAAATCACTATTGTTCGAAAATAAACATTTTGCAAAAAATAGTTAATATTGATGCAACCCGTTCTGAGACCAACCGGCGAATTACTCAAAATGCTTAACTGGCCGAGAAAATCACATTTCTTCTGTAATG
Source organism: Scyliorhinus torazame (assembly GCF_047496885.1). NCBI lineage: Eukaryota > Metazoa > Chordata > Chondrichthyes > Carcharhiniformes > Scyliorhinidae > Scyliorhinus > Scyliorhinus torazame. Next base: position 205,796 of record NW_027308044.1, on the reverse strand, counting down.
ATTGTTTGCCAAAAAATAGTTAATTATAATGCAAGCCGTTTTGAAACCAACCGGCAAATTACTCAAAATGCTTAATTGGCCGAGGAAATCACTTTTGTTCGAAAATAGACATTTTGCAAAAATTAGTTAATATTGATGCAATCCGTTCTGAAACCAACCGGAAAATTACTCAAAATGCTCAACTCGCCGAGAAAATCACTTTTCTTCGAAAATGATTGTTTGGCAAAAAATAGTTAATTTTGGTGCAAGCCGTTCTGAAAATAACCGGCAAATCACTCAAAATGCTTAACTCGCCGAGAAAATCACTTTTCTTCCAAAATGAACGTTTGGCAAAAAATAGTTAATTTTGCCGCAAGAAGTTCTGAAACCAACCGCCAAATTACTCAAAATGCTTAACTATCCGAGAAAATCACTATTGTTCGAAAATAAACGTTTTGCAAAAAATAGTTAATATTGATGCAACCCGTTCTGAGACCAACCGGCAAATTACTCAAAATGCTTAACTGACTGGGAAAATCACTTTTCTTCTATCATGATTGTTTGGGAAAAAATAGTTAATTTTGATGCAAGCCGTTCTGAAACCAACCGGCAAATTACTCAAAATGCTTGATTGGCCGAGAAAATCACTTTTCTTCTAAATGATTGTTTGGCAAAAAATAGTTAATTTTGGTGCAAGCCGTTCTGAAAACAACCGGCAAATTACTCAAAATGCTTAACTCGCCGAGAAAATCACTTTTCTTCCAAAATGAACGTCTGGCAAAAACTAGTTAATTTTGCTGCAAGAAGTTCTGAAACCAACCATCAAATTACTCAAAATGCTGAACTGGCCGAGAAAATCACTTTTCTTCCAAAATGAACGTTTAGCAAAAAATAGTTAATTTTAATGCAAGCCGTTCTGTAACCAACCGGCAAATTACTCAAAATGCTTGATTGGCCGAGAAGATCACTTTTCTTCTATAATGATTGTTTGGCAAAAAATAGTTAATTTTGGTGCAAGCCGTTCTGAAAATAACCGGCAAATTACTCAAAATGCTTAACTCGCCGAGAAAATCACTTTTCTTCCAAAATGAACGTTTGGCAAAAAATAGTTAATTTTGCTGCAAGAAGTTCTGAAACCAACCGGCAAATTACTCAAAATGCTTAACTATCCGAGAAAATCACTATTGTTCGAAAATAAACGTTTTGCAAAAAATAGTTAATATTGATGCAACCCGTTCTGAGACCAACCGGCAAATTACTCAAAATGCTTAACTGGCCGGGAAAATGACATTTCTTCTGTAATGATTGTTTGCCAAAAAATAGTTACTTTTGCAGCAAGCCGTTCTGAAACCAACCGGCAAATTACTCAAAATGCTCAACTCACCGAGAAAATCAAATTTCTTCTATAATGATAGTTTGGGAAAAAATAGTTAATTTTGATGCAATCCGTTCTGTAACCAACCGGCTAATTCCTCAAAATGCTCAACTCGCCGAGAAAATCACTTTTTTCCCAAATTGATTGATGGGCCAAAAATAGTTAATTTTGCTGCAAGCCGCTCTGAAACCAACCGTCAAATTACTCAAAATGCTTAACTGGCCCAGAAAATCACTTTTGTTCTAAATATACGTTTTGCAAAAAATAGTTAATATTGCTGCAATCCGTTCTGAGACCAACCGGCAAATTACTCAAAATGCTTAACTCGCCGAGAAAATCACTTTTCTTCTATAATGATTGTTTGAGAAAAAATAGTTAATTTTGATGCAAGCCGTTCTGAACCAACCGGCAAATTACTCAAAATGCGTAATTGGCCGAGAAAATATCTTTTATTCAAAAATGAACGTTTGACAAGAAATAGTTAATATTGATGCAAGCCGTTCTGAAACCAACCGTCAAATTACTCAAAATGCTTAACTGGCCGAGAAAATGACATTTCTTCTGGAATGATTGTTTGGGAAAAAATAGTTAATTTTGCAGCACGCCGTTCTGAAACCAACCGGCAAATTACTCAAAATGCTCAACTCACCGAGAAAATCACATTTCTTCTATAATGATTGTTTGGGAAAAAATAGTTAATTTTGATGCAAGCCGTTCTGAAACCAACCGGCAAATTACTCAAAATGCTTGATTGGCCGAGAAGATCACTTTTCTTCCAAAATGAACGTTTGGCAAAAAAAAGTTAATTTTGCTGCAAGAAGTTCTGAAACCAACCGGCAAAATACTCAAAATGCTTAACTCGCCGAGAAAATCACTTTTCTTCTATAATAATTGTTTGGGAAAAAATAGTTAATTTTGATGCAAGCCGTTCTGTAACCAACCGGCTAATTACTCTAAATGCTCAACTCGCCGAGAAAATCACTTTTTTCCCAAATTGATTGATGGGCCAAAAATAGTTAATTATGCTGCAAGCCGCTCTGAAACCAACCGTCAAATTGCTCAAAATGCTGAACTGGCCGAGAAAATCACTTTTGTTCTAAATATACGTTTTGCAAAAAATAGTTAATATTGCTGCAATCCGTTCTGAGACCAACCGGCAAATTACTCAAAATGCTTAACTCGCCGAGAAAATTACTTTTCTTCCAAAATGAACGTTTAGCAAAAAACAGTTAATATTGATGCAAGCCGTTCTGAAACCAACCGGCAAATTACTCAAAACGCTCAACTCGCCGAGCAAAACACTTTTTTTCCAAATTGATTGATGGGCCATATATAGTTAATTTTGCAGCAAGACGTTCTGAAACCAACCATCAAATTACTCAAAATGCTTAACTGGCCGAGAAAATCACTTTTCTTCCAAAATGAACGTTTAGCAAAAAATAGTTAATATTGGTGCAATCCGTTCTGAAAACAACCGGCAAATTACTCAAAATGTTTAACTGGCCGAGAAAATGACATTTCTTCTGTAATGATTGTTTGGCAAAAAATAGTTAATTTTGCAGCAAGCCGTTCTGAAACCAACCGGCAAATTACTCAAAATGCTCAACTCACCGAGAAAATCACATTTCTTCTATAATGATTGTTTGGGGAAAAATAGTTAATTTTGATGCAAGCCGTTCTGTAACCAACCGACTAATTACTCAAAATGCTCAACTCGCCGAGAAAATCACTTTTTTCCCAAATTGATTGATGGGCCAAAAATAGTTAATTTTGCTGCAAGCCGCTCTGAAACCAACCGTCAAATTACTCAAAATGCTTAACTGGCCGAGAAAATCACATTTGTTCGAAAATTATTGGCAAAAAATATTTAATTTTGATGCAATCCGTTTTGAAACCAACCGGCAAATTAATCAAAATGCTTTACTATCCGAGAAAATCACCTTTGTTCTAAATATACGTTTTGCAAAAAATAGTTAATATTGATGCAATCCGTTCTGAAACCAACCGGCAAATTACTCAAAATGCTTTACTATCCGAGAAAATCACTTTTGTTCTAAATATACGTTTTGCAAAAAATAGTTAATATTGATGCAACCCGTTCTGAGACCAACCGGCAAATTACTCAAAATGCTTAACTGGTCGAGAAAATCACATTTCTTCTGTAATGATTGTTTGCCAAAAAATAGTTAATTATATTGCAAGCCGTTTTGAAACCAACCGGCAAATAACTCAAAATGCTTAATTGGCCGAGGAAATCACTTTTTTTCGAAAATAGACATTTTGCAAAAATTAGTTAATATTGATGCAATCCGTTCTGAAACCAACCGGAAAATTACTCAAAATGCTCAACTCGCCGAGAAAATCACTTTTCTTCTATAATGATTGTTTGGCAAAAAATAGTTAATTTTGGTGCAAGCCGTTCTGAAAATAACCGGCAAATTACTCAAAATGCTTAACTCGCCGAGAAAATCACTTTTCTTCCAAAATGAACGTTTGGCAAAAAATAGTTAATTTTGCTGCAAGAAGTTCTGAAACCAACCGGCAAATTACTCAAAATGCTGAACTATCCGAGAAAATCACTATTGTTCGAAAATAAACGTTTTGAAAAAAATAGTTAATTTTGATGCAATCCGTTCTGTAACCAACCGGCTAATTCCTCAAAATGCTCAACTCGCCGAGAAAATCACTTTTTTCCCAAATTGATTGATGGGCCAAAAATAGTTAATTTTGCTGCAAGCCGCTCTGAAACCAACCGTCAAATTACTCAAAATGCTTAACTGGCCCAGAAAATCACTTTTGTTCTAAATATACGTTTTGCAAAAAATAGTTAATATTGCTGCAATCCGTTCTGAGACCAACCGGCAAATTACTCAAAATGCTTAACTCGCCGAGAAAATCACTTTTCTTCTATAATGATTGTTTGAGATAAAATAGTTAATTTTGATGCAAGCCGTTCTGAACCAACCGGCAAATTACTCAAAATGCGTAATTGGCCGAGAAAATATCTTTTATTCAAAAATGAACGTTTGACAAGAAATAGTTAATATTGATGCAAGCCGTTCTGAAACCAACCGTCAAATTACTCAAAATGCTTAACTGGCCGAGAAAATGACATTTCTTCTGGAATGATTGTTTGGGAAAAAATAGTTAATTTTGCAGCACGCCGTTCTGAAACCAACCGGCAAATTACTCAAAATGCTCAACTCACCGAGAAAATCACATTTCTTCTATAATGATTGTTTGGGAAAAAATAGTTAATTTTGATGCAAGCCGTTCTGAAACCAACCGGCAAATTACTCAAAATGCTTGATTGGCCGAGAAGATCACTTTTCTTCCAAAATGAACGTTTGGCAAAAAAAAGTTAATTTTGCTGCAAGAAGTTCTGAAACCAACCGGCAAATTACTCAAAATGCTTAACTCGCCGAGAAAATCACTTTTCTTCTATAATAATTGTTTGGGAAAAAATAGTTAATTTTGATGCAAGCCGTTCTGTAACCAACCGGCTAATTACTCTAAATGCTCAACTCGCCGAGAAAATCACTTTTTTCCCAAATTGATTGATGGGCCAAAAATAGTTAATTATGCTGCAAGCCGCTCTGAAACCAACCGTCAAATTGCTCAAAATGCTGAACTGGCCGAGAAAATCACTTTTGTTCTAAATATACGTTTTGCAAAAAATAGTTAATATTGCTGCAATCCGTTCTGAGACCAACCGGCAAATTACTCAAAATGCTTAACTCGCCGAGAAAATTACTTTTCTTCCAAAATGAACGTTTAGCAAAAAACAGTTAATATTGATGCAAGCCGTTCTGAAACCAACCGGCAAATTACTCAAAACGCTCAACTCGCCGAGCAAAACACTTTTTTTCCAAATTGATTGATGGGCCATATATAGTTAATTTTGCAGCAAGACGTTCTGAAACCAACCATCAAATTACTCAAAATGCTTAACTGGCCGAGAAAATCACTTTTCTTCCAAAATGAACGTTTAGCAAAAAATAGTTAATATTGGTGCAATCCGTTCTGAAAACAACCGGCAAATTACTCAAAATGTTTAACTGGCCGAGAAAATGACATTTCTTCTGTAATGATTGTTTGGCAAAAAATAGTTAATTTTGCAGCAAGCCGTTCTGAAACCAACCGGCAAATTACTCAAAATGCTCAACTCACCGAGAAAATCACATTTCTTCTATAATGATTGTTTGGGGAAAAATAGTTAATTTTGATGCAAGCCGTTCTGTAACCAACCGACTAATTACTCAAAATGCTCAACTCGCCGAGAAAATCACTTTTTTCCCAAATTGATTGATGGGCCAAAAATAGTTAATTTTGCTGCAAGCCGCTCTGAAACCAACCGTCAAATTACTCAAAATGCTTAACTGGCCGAGAAAATCACATTTGTTCGAAAATTATTGGCAAAAAATATTTAATTTTGATGCAATCCGTTTTGAAACCAACCGGCAAATTAATCAAAATGCTTTACTATCCGAGAAAATCACCTTTGTTCTAAATATACGTTTTGCAAAAAATAGTTAATATTGCTGCAATCCGTTCTGAGACCAACCGGCAAATTACTCAAAATGCTTAACTCGCCGAGAAAATTACTTTTCTTCCAAAATGAACGTTTAGCAAAAAACAGTTAATATTGATGCAAGCCGTTCTGAAACCAACCGGCAAATTACTCAAAACGCTCAACTCGCCGAGCAAAACACTTTTTTTCCAAATTGATTGATGGGCCATATATAGTTAATTTTGCAGCAAGACGTTCTGAAACCAACCATCAAATTACTCAAAATGCTTAACTGGCCGAGAAAATCACTTTTCTTCCAAAATGAACGTTTAGCAAAAAATAGTTAATATTGGTGCAATCCGTTCTGAAAACAACCGGCAAATTACTCAAAATGTTTAACTGGCCGAGAAAATGACATTTCTTCTGTAATGATTGTTTGGCAAAAAATAGTTAATTTTGCAGCAAGCCGTTCTGAAACCAACCGGCAAATTACTCAAAATGCTCAACTCACCGAGAAAATCACATTTCTTCTATAATGATTGTTTGGGGAAAAATAGTTAATTTTGATGCAAGCCGTTCTGTAACCAACCGACTAATTACTCAAAATGCTCAACTCGCCGAGAAAATCACTTTTTTCCCAAATTGATTGATGGGCCAAAAATAGTTAATTTTGCTGCAAGCCGCTCTGAAACCAACCGTCAAATTACTCAAAATGCTTAACTGGCCGAGAAAATCACATTTGTTCGAAAATTATTGGCAAAAAATATTTAATTTTGATGCAATCCGTTTTGAAACCAACCGGCAAATTAATCAAAATGCTTTACTATCCGAGAAAATCACCTTTGTTCTAAATATACGTTTTGCAAAAAATAGTTAATATTGATGCAATCCGTTCTGAAACCAGCCGGCAAATTACTCAAAATGCTTTACTATCCGAGAAAATCACTTTTGTTCTAAATATACGTTTTGCAAAAAATAGTTAATATTGATGCAACCCGTTCTGAGACCAACCGGCAAATTACTCAAAATGCTTAACTGGTCGAGAAAATCACATTTCTTCTGTAATGATTGTTTGCCAAAAAATAGTTAATTATATTGCAAGCCGTTTTGAAACCAACCGGCAAATAACTCAAAATGCTTAATTGGCCGAGGAAATCACTTTTTTTCGAAAATAGACATTTTGCAAAAATTAGTTAATATTGATGCAATCCGTTCTGAAACCAACCGGAAAATTACTCAAAATGCTCAACTCGCCGAGAAAATCACTTTTCTTCTATAATGATTGTTTGGCAAAAAATAGTTAATTTTGGTGCAAGCCGTTCTGAAAATAACCGGCAAATTACTCAAAATGCTTAACTCGCCGAGAAAATCACTTTTCTTCCAAAATGAACGTTTGGCAAAAAATAGTTAATTTTGCTGCAAGAAGTTCTGAAACCAACCGGCAAATTACTCAAAATGCTGAACTATCCGAGAAAATCACTATTGTTCGAAAATAAACGTTTTGAAAAAAATAGTTAATTTTGATGCAAGCCGTTCTGTAACCAACCGGCTAATTACTCAAAATGCTCAACTCGCCGAGAAAATCACTTTTTTCCCAAATTGATTGATGGGCCAAAAATAGTTAATTTTGCTGCAAGCCGCTCTGAAACCAACCGTCAAATTGCTCAAAATGCTCAACTCGCCGAGACAATCACATTTCTTCGATAATGATTGTTTGGGAAAAAATAGTAAATTTTGATGCAATCCGTTCTGAAACCAACCGGCAAATTACTCAAAATGCTTAACTCGCCGTGAAAATCACTTTTCTTCTATAATAGTTCTTTGGGAAAAAATAGTTAATTTTGATGCAAGCCGTTCTGTAACCAACCGGCTAATTACTCAAAATGCTCAACTCGCCGAGAAAATCACTTTTTTCCCAAATTGGTTGATGGGCCAAAAATAGTTAATTTTGCTGCAAGCCGTTCTGAACCAACCGGCAAATTACTGAAAATGCGTAACTGGCCGAGAAAATATCTTTTATCCAAAAATGAACGTTTGACAAGAAATAGTTAATATTGATGCAAGCCGTTCTGGAACCAACCGTCAAATTACTCAAAATGCTCAACTCGCCGAGAAAATCATTTTCTTCAATAATGATTGTTTGGGAAAAAATAGTTAATTTTGATGCAAGTCGTTCTGAAACCAACCGGCAAATTACTCAAAATGCTTAACTCGCCGAGAAAATCACTTTTCTTCTATAATGATAGTTTGGGAAAAAATAGTTAATTTTGATGCAAGCCGTTCTGAAACCAACCGGCAAATTACTCAAAATGCTTAACTCGCCGAGAAAATCACTTTTCTTCCAAAATGAACATTTAGCAAAAAATAGTTAATATTGATGCAACACGTTCTGAGACCAACCGGAAAATTACTCAAAATGTTCAACTCGCCGAGAAAATCACTTTTCTTCTATAATGATTGTTTGGCAAAAAATAGTTAATTTTGGTGCAAGCCGTTCTGAAACCAACCGGCAAATTGCTCAAAATGCGTAACTGGCCGAGAAAATATCTTTTATTCAAAAATGAACGTTTGACAAGAAATAGTTAATATTGATGCAAGCCGTTCTGAAACCAACCGTCAAATTACTCAAAATGCTCAACTCGCCGAGAAAATCACTTTTCTTCAATAATGATTGTTTGGGAAAAATAGTTAATTTTGATGCAAGCCGTTCTGAAACCAACCGTCAAATTACTCAAAATGCTCAACTCGCCGAGAAAATCACTTTTCTTCAATAATGATTGTTTGGGAAAAAATAGTTAATTTTGATGCAAGCCGTTCTGAAACCAACCGTCAAATTACTCAAAATGCTCAACTCGCCGAGAAAATCACTTTTCTTCAATAATGATTGTTTGGGAAAAAATAGTTAATTTTGATGCAAGTCGTTCTGAAACCAACCGGCAAATTACTCAAAATGCTGAACTATCCGAGAAAATCACTATTGTTCGAAAATAAACGTTTTGCAAAAAATAGTTAATATTGATGCAAGCCGTTCTGAAACCAACCGGCAAATTACTCAAAATGATCAACTCACCGAGAAAATCACATTTCTTCTGCAATGATTGTTTGGGAAAAAATAGTCAATTTTGATGCAATCCGTTCTGAAACCAACCGGCAAATTACTCAAAATGCTTAACTCGCCGAGAAAATTCACTTTTCTTCCAAAATGAACGTTTGGCAAAAAATAGTTAATATTGATGCAAGCCGTTCTGAAACCAACCGGCAAATTACTCAGAATGCTCAACTCACCGAGAAAATCACATTTCTTCTATAATGATTGTTTGGGAAAAAATAGTTAATTTTGATGCAATCCGTTCTGAAACCAACCGGCAAATTACTCAAAATGCTTAACTCGCCGAGAAAATCACTTTTCTTCTACAATAATTGTTTGGGAAAAAATAGTTAATTTTGATCAAGCCGTTCTGTAACCAACCGGCTAATTACTCAAAATGCTCAACTCGCCGAGAAAATCACTTTTTTCCCAAATTGATTGATGGGCCAAAAATAGTTAATTTTGCTGCAAGCCGCTCTGAAACCAACCGTCAAATTGCTCAAAATGCTTAACTGGCCGAGAAAATCACTTTTGTTCTAAATATACGTTTTGCAAAAAATGGTTAATATTGCTGCAATCCGTTCTGAGACCAACCGGCAAATTAATCAAAATGCTTAACTCGCCGAGAAAATCACTTTTCTTCTATAATGATTGTTTGGGAAAAAATAGTTAATTTTGATGCAAGCCGTTCTGTAACCAACCGGCAAATTACTCAAAATGCTCAACTCGCCGAGAAAATCACTTTTCTTCTGTAATGATTGTTTGCCAAAAAATAGTTAATTTTGATGCAAGCCGTTCTGTAACCAACCGGCAAATTACTCAAAATGCTCAACTCGCCGAGAAAATCACTTTTCTTCTATTATGATTGTTTGGGAAAAAATAGTTAATTTTGATGCAAGCCGTTCTGTAACCAACCGCCAAATTACTCAAAATGCTCAACTCGCCGAGAAAATCACTTTTCTTCTGTAATGATTGTTTGCCAAAAAATAGTTAATTTTGATGCAAGCCGTTCTGTAACCAACCGGCAAATTACTCAAAATGTTCAACTCGCCGAGACAATCACATTTCTTCTATAATGATTGTTTGGGAAAAAATAGTAAATATTGATGCAATCCTTCTGAAACCAACCGGCAAATTACTCAAAATGCTTAACTCGCCGAGAAAATCACTTTTCTTCTATAATAATTGTTTGGCAAAAAATAGTTAATTTTGATGCAAGCCATTCTGGAACCAACTGGCTAATTACTCAAAATGCTCAATTCGCCGAGAAAATCACTTTTATCCCAAATTGATTGATGGGCCAAAAATAGTTAATTTTGCTGCAAGCCGCTCTGAAACCAACCGTCAAATTACAGAAAATGCTTAACTGGCCCAGAAAAACACTTTTGTTCTAAATATACGTTTTGCAAAAAATAGTTAATATTGCTGCAATCCGTTCTGAGACCAACCGGCAAATTACTGAAAATGCTTAACTCGCCGAGAAAATCACTTTTCTTCTATAATGATTGTTTGGGAAAAAATAGTTAATTTTGATGCAAGCCGTTCTGTAACCAACCGGTAAATTACTCAAAATGCTCAACTCGCCGAGAAAATCACATTTCTTCTATAATGATTGTTTCGGAAAAAATAGTTAATTTTGATGCAATCCGTTCTGAAACCAACCGGCAAATTACTCAAAATGCTGAACTCGCCGAGAAAATCACTTTTCTTCTATAATAATTGTTTGGCAAAAATTAGTTAATTTTGATGCAAGTCGTTCTGTAACCAACCGGCTAATTACTCAAAATGCTCAACTCGCCGAGAAAATCACTTTTCTTCTATAATGATTGTTTGGGAAAAAATAGTTAATTTTGATGCAAGCCGTTCTGTAACCAACCGCCAAATTACTCAAAATGCTCAACTCGCCGAGAAAATCACTTTTCTTCTGTAATGATTGTTTGCCAAAAAATAGTTAATTTTGATGCAAGCCGTTCTGTAACCAACCGGCAAATTACTCAAAATGTTCAACTCGCCGAGACAATCACATTTCTTCTATAATGATTGTTTGGGAAAAAATAGTAAATATTGATGCAATCCTTCTGAAACCAACCGGCAAATTACTCAAAATGCTTAACTCGCCGAGAAAATCACTTTTCTTCTATAATAATTGTTTGGCAAAAAATAGTTAATTTTGATGCAAGCCATTCTGGAACCAACTGGCTAATTACTCAAAATGCTCAATTCGCCGAGAAAATCACTTTTATCCCAAATTGATTGATGGGCCAAAAATAGTTAATTTTGCTGCAAGCCGCTCTGAAACCAACCGTCAAATTACAGAAAATGCTTAACTGGCCCAGAAAAACACTTTTGTTCTAAATATACGTTTTGCAAAAAATAGTTAATATTGCTGCAATCCGTTCTGAGACCAACCGGCAAATTACTGAAAATGCTTAACTCGCCGAGAAAATCACTTTTCTTCTATAATGATTGTTTGGGAAAAAATAGTTAATTTTGATGCAAGCCGTTCTGTAACCAACCGGCAAATTACTCAAAATGCTCAACTCGCCGAGAAAATCACATTTCTTCTATAATGATTGTTTCGGAAAAAATAGTTAATTTTGATGCAATCCGTTCTGAAACCAACCGGCAAATTACTCAAAATGCTGAACTCGCCGAGAAAATCACTTTTCTTCTATAATAATTGTTTGGCAAAAATTAGTTAATTTTGATGCAAGTCGTTCTGTAACCAACCGGCTAATTACTCAAAATGCTCAATTCGCCGAGAAAATCACTTTTTTCCCAAAGTGATTGATGGGTCAAAAATAGTTAATTTTGCTGCAAGCCGCTCTGAAACCAACCGTCAAATTACTCAAAATGTTTAACTGGCCCAGAAAATCACTTTTGTAATAATATACGCTTTGCAAAAAATAGTTAATATTGCTGCAATCCGTTCTGAGACCAACCGGCAAATTACTCAAAATGCTTAACTCGCCGAGAAAATCACTTTTCTTCTATAATAGTTCTTTGGGAAAAAATAGTTAATTTTGATGCAAGCCGTTCTGTAACCAACCGGCTAATTACTCAAAATGCTCAACTCGCCGAGAAAATCACTTTTTTCCCAAATTGATTGATGGGCCAAAAATAGTTAATTTTGCTGCAAGCCGTTCTGAACCAACCGGCAAATTACTGAAAATGCGTAACTGGCCGAGAAAATATCTTTTATCCAAAAATGAACGTTTGACAAGAAATAGTTAATATTGATGCAAGCCGTTCTGAGACCAACCGGAAAATTACTCAAAATGTTGAACTCGCCGAGAAAATCACTTTTCTTCTATAATGATTGTTTGGCAAAAAATAGTTAATTTTGGTGCAAGCCGTTCTGAAACCAACCGGCAAATTACTCAAAATGCGTAACTGGCCGAGAAAATATCTTTTATTCAAAAATGAACGTTTGACAAGAAATAGTTAATATTGATGCAAGCCGTTCTGAAACCAACCGTCAAATTACTCAAAATGTTCAACTCGCCGAGAAAATCACTTTTCTTCAATAATCATTGTTTGGGAAAAATAGTTAATTTTGATGCAAGCCGTTCTGAAACCAACCGTCAAATTACTCAAAATGCTCAACTCGCCGAGAAAATCACTTTTCTTCAATAATGATTGTTTGGGAAAAAATAGTTAATTTTGATGCAAGCCGTTCTGAAACCAACCGTCAAATTACTCAAAATGCTCAACTCGCCGAGAAAATCACTTTTCTTCAATAATGATTGTTTGGGAAAAAATAGTTAATTTTGATGCAATCCTTCTGAAACCAACCGGCAAATTACTCAAAATGCTTAACTCGCCGAGAAAATCACTTTTCTTCTATAATAATTGTTTGGCAAAAAATAGTTAATTTTGATGCAAGCCATTCTGGAACCAACTGGCTAATTACTCAAAATGCTCAATTCGCCGAGAAAATCACTTTTATCCCAAATTGATTGATGGGCCAAAAATAGTTAATTTTGCTGCAAGCCGCTCTGAAACCAACCGTCAAATTACAGAAAATGCTTAACTGGCCCAGAAAAACACTTTTGTTCTAAATATACGTTTTGCAAAAAATAGTTAATATTGCTGCAATCCGTTCTGAGACCAACCGGCAAATTACTGAAAATGCTTAACTCGCCGAGAAAATCACTTTTCTTCTATAATGATTGTTTGGGAAAAAATAGTTAATTTTGATGCAAGCCGTTCTGTAACCAACCGGCAAATTACTCAAAATGCTCAACTCGCCGAGAAAATCACATTTCTTCTATAATGATTGTTTCGGAAAAAATAGTTAATTTTGATGCAATCCGTTCTGAAACCAACCGGCAAATTACTCAAAATGCTGAACTCGCCGAGAAAATCACTTTTCTTCTATAATAATTGTTTGGCAAAAATTAGTTAATTTTGATGCAAGTCGTTCTGTAACCAACCGGCTAATTACTCAAAATGCTCAATTCGCCGAGAAAATCACTTTTTTCCCAAAGTGATTGATGGGTCAAAAATAGTTAATTTTGCTGCAAGCCGCTCTGAAACCAACCGTCAAATTACTCAAAATGTTTAACTGGCCCAGAAAATCACTTTTGTAATAATATACGCTTTGCAAAAAATAGTTAATATTGCTGCAATCCGTTCTGAGACCAACCGGCAAATTACTCAAAATGCTTAACTCGCCGAGAAAATCACTTTTCTTCTATAATAGTTCTTTGGGAAAAAATAGTTAATTTTGATGCAAGCCGTTCTATAACCAACCGGCTAATTACTCAAAATGCTCAACTCGCCGAGAAAATCACTTTTTTCCCAAATTGATTGATGGGCCAAAAATAGTTAATTTTGCTGCAAGCCGTTCTGAACCAACCGGCAAATTACTGAAAATGCGTAACTGGCCGAGAAAATATCTTTTATCCAAAAATGAACGTTTGACAAGAAATAGTTAATATTGATGCAAGCCGTTCTGGAACCAACCGTCAAATTACTCAAAATGCTCAACTCGCCGAGAAAATCACTTTTCTTCAATAATGATTGTTTGGGAAAAAATAGTTAATATTGATGCAAGCCGTTCTGAGACCAACCGGAAAATTACTCAAAATGTTGAACTCGCCGAGAAAATCACTTTTCTTCTATAATGATTGTTTGGCAAAAAATAGTTAATTTTGGTGCAAGCCGTTCTGAAACCAACCGGCAAATTACTCAAAATGCGTAACTGGCCGAGAAAATATCTTTTATTCAAAAATGAACGTTTGACAAGAAATAGTTAATATTGATGCAAGCCGTTCTGAAACCAACCGTCAAATTACTCAAAATGCTCAACTCGCCGAGAAAATCACTTTTCTTCAATAATCATTGTTTGGGAAAAATAGTTAATTTTGATGCAAGCCGTTCTGAAACCAACCGTCAAATTACTCAAAATGCTCAACTCGCCGAGAAAATCACTTTTCTTCAATAATGATTGTTTGGGAAAAAATAGTTAATTTTGATGCAAGCCGTTCTGAAACCAACCGTCAAATTACTCAAAATGCTCAACTCGCCGAGAAAATCACTTTTCTTCAATAATGATTGTTTGGGAAAAAATAGTTAATTTTGATGCAAGTCGTTCTGAAACCAACCGGCAAATTACTCAAAATGCTGAACTATCCGAGAAAATCACTATTGTTCGAAAATAAACGTTTTGCAAAAAATAGTTAATATTGATGCAAGCCGTTCTGAAACCAACCGGCAAATTACTCAAAATGGTCAACTCACCGAGAAAATCACATTTCTTCTATAATGATTGTTTGGGAAAAAATAGTTAATTTTGATGCAAGTCGTTCTGAAACCAACCGGCAAATTACTCAAAATGCTTGATTGGCCGAGAAGATCACTTTTCTTCCAAAATGAACGTTTGGCAAAAAAAAGTTAATTTTGCTGCAAGAAGTTCTGAAACCAACCGGCAAATTACTCAAAATGCTGAACTATCCGAGAAAATCACTATTGTTCGAAAATAAACGTTTTGCAAAAAATAGTTAATATTGATGCAAGCCGTTCTGAAACCAACCGGCAAATTACTCAAAATGCTTAACTCGCCGAGAAAATTCACTTTTCTTCCAAAATGAACGTTTGGCAAAAAATAGTTAATATTGATGCAAGCCGTTCTGAAACCAACCGGCAAATTACTCAAAATGCTCAACTCACCGAGAAAATCACATTTCTTCTATAATGATTGTTTGGGAAAAAATAGTTAATTTTGATGCAATCCGTTCTGAAACCAACCGGCAAATTACTCAAAATGCTCAACTCGCCGAGACAATCACATTTCTTCTATAATGATTGTTTGGGAAAAAATAGTAAATTTTGATGCAATCCTTCAGAAACCAACCGGCAAATTACTCAAAATGCTTAACTCGCCGAGAAAATCACTTTTCTTCTACAATAATTGTTTGGGAAAAAATAGTTAATTTTGATGCAAGCCGTTCTGTAACCAACCGGCTAATTACTCAAAATGCTCAACTCGCCGAGAAAATCACTTTTTTCCCAAATTGATTGATGGGCCAAAAATAGTTAATTTTGCTGCAAGCCGCTCTGAAACCAACCGTCAAATTGCTCAAAATGCTTAACTGGCCGAGAAAATCACTTTTGTTCTAAATATACGTTTTGCAAAAAAATGGTTAATATTGCTGCAATCCGTTCTGAGACCAACCGGCAAATTACTCAAAATGCTTAACTCGCCGAGAAAATCACTTTTCTTCTATAATGAT
Source organism: Scyliorhinus torazame (assembly GCF_047496885.1). Lineage (NCBI taxonomy): Eukaryota > Metazoa > Chordata > Chondrichthyes > Carcharhiniformes > Scyliorhinidae > Scyliorhinus > Scyliorhinus torazame. The sequence goes on along the minus strand of NW_027308044.1, from coordinate 190,107 downwards.
TGTTTGGGAAAAAATAGTTAATTTTGATGCAAGCCGTTCTGTAACCAACCGGCAAATTACTCAAAATGCTCAACTCGCCGAGAAAATCACTTTTCTTCTGTAATGATTGTTTGCCAAAAAATAGTTAATTTTGATGCAAGCCGTTCTGTAACCAACCGGCAAATTACTCAAAATGCTCAACTCGCCGAGAAAATCACTTTTCTTCTATAATGATTGTTTGGGAAAAAATAGTTAATTTTGATGCGAGCCGTTCTGTAACCAACCGGCAAATTACTCAAAATGCTCAACTCGCCGAGAAAATCACTTTTCTTCTGTAATGATTGTTTGCCAAAAAATAGTTAATTTTGATGCAAGCCGTTCTGTAACCAACCGGCAAATTACTCAAAATGTTCAACTCGCCGAGACAATCACATTTCTTCTATAATGATTGTTTGGGAAAAAATAGTTAATTTTGATGCAATCCGTTCTGAAACCAACCGGCAAATTACTCAAAATGCTGAACTCGCCGAGAAAATCACTTTTCTTCTATTATAATTGTTTGGCAAAAATTAGTTAATTTTGATGCAAGTGGTTCTGTAACCAACCGGCTAATTACTCAAAATGCTCAATTCGCCGAGAAAATCACTTTTTTCCCAAAGTGATTGATGGGCCAAAAATAGTTAATTTTGCTGCAAGCCGTTCTGAAACCAACCGGCAAATTACTCAAAATGCTTAACTCGCCGAGAAAATCACTTTTCTTCTATAATGATTGTTTGGGAAAAAATAGTTAATTTTGATGCAAGCCGCTCTGTAACCAACCGGCAAATTACTCAAAATGCTCAACTCGCCGAGAAAATCACTTTTCTTCTGTAATGATTGTTTGCCAAAAAATAGTTAATTTTGATGCAAGCCGTTCTGTAACCAACCGGCAAATTACTCAAAATGCTCAACTCGACGAGAAAATCACTTTTCTTCTATAATGATTGTTTGGGAAAAAATAGTTAATTTTGATGCAAGCCGTTCTGTAACCAACCGGCAAATTACTCAAAATGCTCAACTCGCCGAGAAAATCACTTTTCTTCTGTAATGATTGTTTGCCAAAAAATAGTTAATTTTGATGCAAGCCGTTCTGTAACCAACCGGCAAATTACTCAAAATGTTCAACTCGCCGAGACAATCACATTTCTTCTATAATGATTCTTTGGGAAAAAATAGTTAATTTTGATGCAATCCGTTCTGAAACCAACCGGCAAATTACTCAAAATGCTGAACTCGCCGAGAAAATCACTTTTCTTCTATAATAATTGTTTGGCAAAAATTAGTTAATTTTGATGCAATTCGTTCTGTAACCAACCGGCTAATTACTCAAAATGCTCAATTCGCCGAGAAAATCACTTTTTTCCCAAAGTGATTGATGGGCCAAAAATAGTTAATTTTGCTGCAAGCCGTTCTGAAACCAACCGGCAAATTACTCAAAATGCTTAACTCGCCGAGAAAATTCACTTTTCTTCCAAAATGAACGTTTGGCAAAAAATAGTTAATATTGATGCAAGCCGTTCTGAAACCAACCGGCAAATTACTCAAAATGCTCAACTCACCGAGAAAATCACATTTCTTCTATAATGATTGTTTGGGAAAAAATAGTTAATTTTGATGCAATCCGTTCTGAAACCAACCGGCAAATTACTCAAAATGCTCAACTCGCCGAGACAATCACATTTCTTCTATAATGATTGTTTGGGAAAAAATAGTAAATTTTGATGCAATCCTTCTGAAACCAACCGGCAAATTACTCAAAATGCTCAACTCACCGAGAAAATCACATTTCTTCTATAATGATTGTTTGGGAAAAAATAGTTAATTTTGATGCAATCCGTTCTGAAACCAACCGGCAAATTACTCAAAATGCTCAACTCGCCGAGACAATCACATTTCTTCTATAATGATTGTTTGGGAAAAAATAGTAAATTTTGATGCAATCCTTCTGAAACCAACCGGCAAATTACTCAAAATGCTTAACTCGCCGAGAAAATCACTTTTCTTCTACAATAATTGTTTGGGAAAAAATAGTTAATTTTGATGCAAGCCGCTCTGTAACCAACCGGCTAATTACTCAAAATGCTCAACTCGCCGAGAAAATCACTTTTTTCCCAAATTGATTGATGGGCCAAAAATAGTTAATTTTGCTGCAAGCCGCTCTGAAACCAACCGTCAAATTGCTCAAAATGCTTAACTGGCCGAGAAAATCACTTTTGTTCTAAATATACGTTTTGCAAAAAATGGTTAATATTGCTGCAATCCGTTCTGAGACCAACCGGCAAATTACTCAAAATGCTTAACTCGCCGAGAAAATCACTTTTCTTCTATAATGATTGTTTGGGAAAAAATAGTTAATTTCGATGCAAGCCGTTCTGTAACCAACCGGCAAATTACTCAAAATGCTCAACTCGCCGAGAAAATCACTTTTCTTCTGTAATGATTGTTTGCCAAAAAATAGTTAATTTTGATGCAAGCCGTTCTGTAACCAACCGGCAAATTACTCAAAATGCTCAACTCGCCGAGAAAATCACTTTTCTTCTATAATGATTGTTTGGGAAAAAATAGTTAATTTTGATGCAAGCCGTTCTGTAACCAACCGGCAAATTACTCAAAATGCTCAACTCGCCGAGAAAATCACTTTTCTTCTGTAATGATTGTTTGCCACAAAATAGTTAATTTTGATGCAAGCCGTTCTGTAACCAACCGGCAAATTACTCAAAATGTTCAACTCGCCGAGACAATCACATTTCTTCTATAATGATTGTTTGGGGAAAAAATAGTAAATTTTGATGCAATCCTTCTGAAACCAACCGGCAAATTACTCAAAATGCTTAACTCGCCGAGAAAATCACTTTTCTTCTATCATAATTGTTTGGCAAAAAATAGTTAATTTTGATGCAAGCCATTCTGTAACCAACTGGCTAATTACTCAAAATGCTCAATTCGCCGAGAAAATCACTTTTTTCCCAAATTGATTGATGGGCCAAAAATAGTTAATTTTGCTGCAAGCCGCTCTGAAACCAACCGTCAAATTACTCAAAATGCTGAACTCGCCGAGAAAATCACTTTTCTTCTATAATAATTGTTTGGGAAAAAATAGTTAATTTTGATGCAATCCGTTCTGAAACCAACCGGCAAATTACTCAAAATGCTGAACTCGCCGAGAAAATCACTTTTCTTCCATAATAATTGTTTGGCAAAAATTAGTTAATTTTGATGCAAGTCGTTCTGTAACCAACCGGCTAATTACTCAAAATGCTCAATTCGCCGAGAAAATCACTTTTTTCCCAAAGTGATTGATGGGCCAAAAATAGTTAATTTTGCTGCAAGCCGTTCTGAAACCAACCGGCAAATTACTCAAAATGCTTAACTCGCCGAGAAAATTCACTTTTCTTCCAAAATGAACGTTTGGCAAAAAATAGTTAATATTGATGCAAGCCGTTCTGAAACCAACCGGCAAATTACTCAAAATGCTCAACTCACCGAGAAAATCACATTTCTTCTATAATGATTGTTTGGGAAAAAATAGTTAATTTTGATGCAATCCGTTCTGAAACCAACCGGCAAATTACTCAAAATGCTCAACTCGCCGAGACAATCACATTTCTTCTATAATGATTGTTTGGGAAAAAATAGTAAATTTTGATGCAAGCCGCTCTGTAACCAACCGGCTAATTACTCAAAATGCTCAACTCGCCGAGAAAATCACTTTTTTCCCAAATTGATTGATGGGCCAAAAATAGTTAATTTTGCTGCAAGCCGCTCTGAAACCAACCGTCAAATTGCTCAAAATGCTTAACTGGCCGAGAAAATCACTTTTGTTCTAAATATACGTTTTGCAAAAAATGGTTAATATTGCTGCAATCCGTTCTGAGACCAACCGGCAAATTACTCAAAATGCTTAACTCGCCGAGAAACTCACTTTTCTTCTATAATGATTGTTTGGGAAAAAATAGTTAATTTTGATGCAAGCCGTTCTGTAACCAACCGGCAAATTACTCAAAATGCTCAACTCGCCGAGAAAATCACTTTTCTTCTGTAATGATTGTTTGCCAAAAAATAGTTAATTTTGATGCAAGCCGTTCTGTAACCAACCGGCAAATTACTCAAAATGCTCAACTCGCCGAGAAAATCACTTTTCTTCTATAATGATTGTTTGGGAAAAAATAGTTAATTTTGATGCAAGCCGTTCTGTAACCAACCGGCAAATTACTCAAAATGCTCAACTCGCCGAGAAAATCACTTTTCTTCTGTAATGATTGTTTGCCAAAAAATAGTTAATTTTGATGCAAGCCGTTCTGTAACCAACCGGCAAATTACTCAAAATGTTCAACTCGCCGAGACAATCACATTTCTTCTATAATGATTGTTTGGGGAAAAAATAGTAAATTTTGATGCAATCCTTCTGAAACCAACCGGCAAATTACTCAAAATGCTTAACTCGCCGAGAAAATCACTTTTCTTCTATCATAATTGTTTGGGGAAAAAATAGTAAATTTTGATGCAATCCTTCTGAAACCAACCGGCAAATTACTCAAAATGCTTAACTCGCCGAGAAAATCACTTTTCTTCTATCATAATTGTTTGGCAAAAAATAGTTAATTTTGATGCAAGCCATTCTGTAACCAACTGGCTAATTACTCAAAATGCTCAATTCGCCGAGAAAATCACTTTTTTCCCAAATTGATTGATGGGCCAAAAATAGTTAATTTTGCTGCAAGCCGCTCTGAAACCAACCGTCAAATTACTCAAAATGCTGAACTCGCCGAGAAAATCACTTTTCTTCTATAATAATTGTTTGGGAAAAAATAGTTAATTTTGATGCAATCCGTTCTGAAACCAACCGGCAAATTACTCAAAATGCTGAACTCGCCGAGAAAATCACTTTTCTTCTATAATAATTGTTTGGCAAAAATTAGTTAATTTTGATGCAAGTCGTTCTGTAACCAACCGGCTAATTACTCAAAATGCTCAATTCGCCGAGAAAATCACTTTTTTCCCAAAGTGATTGATGGGCCAAAAATAGTTAATTTTGCTGCAAGCCGTTCTGAAACCAACCGGCAAATTACTCAAAATGCTTAACTCGCCGAGAAAATTCACTTTTCTTCCAAAATGAACGTTTGGCAAAAAATAGTTAATATTGATGCAAGCCGTTCTGAAACCAACCGGCAAATTACTCAAAATGCTCAACTCACCGAGAAAATCACATTTCTTCTATAATGATTGTTTGGGAAAAAATAGTTAATTTTGATGCAATCCGTTCTGAAACCAACCGGCAAATTACTCAAAATGCTCAACTCGCCGAGACAATCACATTTCTTCTATAATGATTGTTTGGGAAAAAATAGTAAATTTTGATGCAAGCCGCTCTGTAACCAACCGGCTAATTACTCAAAATGCTCAACTCGCCGAGAAAATCACTTTTTTCCCAAATTGATTGATGGGCCAAAAATAGTTAATTTTGCTGCAAGCCTCTCTGAAACCAACCGTCAAATTGCTCAAAATGCTTAACTGGCCGAGAAAATCACTTTTGTTCTAAATATACGTTTTGCAAAAAATGGTTAATATTGCTGCAATCCGTTCTGAGACCAACCGGCAAATTACTCAAAATGCTTAACTCGCCGAGAAAATCACTTTTCTTCTATAATGATTGTTTGGGAAAAAATAGTTAATTTTGATGCAAACCGTTCTGTAACCAACCGGCAAATTACTCAAAATGCTCAACTCGCCGAGAAAATCACTTTTCTTCTGTAATGATTGTTTGCCAAAAAATAGTTAATTTTGATGCAAGCCGTTCTGTAACCAACCGGCAAATTACTCAAAATGCTCAACTCGCCGAGAAAATCACTTTTCTTCTATAATGATTGTTTGGGAAAAAATAGTTAATTTTGATGCAAGCCGTTCTGTAACCAACCGGCAAATTACTCAAAATGCTCAACTCGCCGAGAAAATCACTTTTCTTCTGTAATGATTGTTTGCCAAAAAATAGTTAATTTTGATGCAAGCCGTTCTGTAACCAACCGGCAAATTACTCAAAATGTTCAACTCGCCGAGACAATCACATTTCTTCTATAATGATTGTTTGGGGAAAAAATAGTAAATTTTGATGCAATCCTTCTGAAACCAACCGGCAAATTACTCAAAATGCTTAACTCGCCGAGAAAATCACTTTTCTTCTATCATAATTGTTTGGCAAAAAATAGTTAATTTTGATGCAAGCCATTCTGTAACCAACTGGCTAATTACTCAAAATGCTCAATTCGCCGAGAAAATCACTTTTTTCCCAAATTGATTGATGGGCCAAAAATAGTTAATTTTGCTGCAAGCCGCTCTGAAACCAACCGTCAAATTACTCAAAATGCTTAACTGGCCCAGAAAAACACTTTTGATCTAAATATACGTTTTGCAAAAAATAGTTAATATTGCTGCAATCCGTTCTGAGACCAACCGGCAAATTACTCAAAATGCTCAACTCGCCGAGAAAATCACATTTCTTCTATAATGATTGTTTGGGAAAAAATAGTTAATTTTGATGCAAGCCGTTCTGTAACCAACCGGCAAATTACTCAAAATGCTCAACTAGCCGAGAAAATCACTTTTCTTCTATAATGATTGTTTGCCAAAAAATAGTTAATTTTAATGCAAGCCGTTCTGAAACCAACCGGCAAATTACTCAAAATGCTTAACTGGCCGAGAAAATCACTTTTCTTCTATAATAATTGTTTGGGAAAAAATAGTTAATTTTGATGCAAGCCGTTCTGTAACCAACCGGCTAATTACTCAAAATGCTTAACTGGCCGAGAAAATCACTTTTGTTCGAAAATGATTGGCAAAAAATGTTTAATTTTGATGCAAGCCGCTTTGAAACCAACCGGCAAATTACTCAAAATGCTTTACTATCCGAGAAAATCACTTTTGTTCTAAATATACGTTTTGCAAAAAATAGTTAATATTGATGCAACCCGTTCTGAGACCAACCGGCAAATTACTCAAAATGCTCAACTCGCCGAGAAAATCACTTTTCTTCAATAATGATTGTTTGGGAAAAAATAGTTAATTTTGATGCAAGTCGTTCTGAAACCAACCGGCAAATTACTCAAAATGCTTAACTCGCCGAGAAAATCACTTTTCTTCTACAATGATTGTTTGGGAAAAAATAGTTAATTTTGATGCAAGCCGTTCTGAAACCAACCGGCAAATTACTCAAAATGCTTGATTGGCCGAGAAGATCACTTTTCTTCCAAAATGAACGTTTGGCAAAAAAAAGTTAATTTTGCTGCAAGAAGTTCTGAAACCAACCGGCAAATTACTCAAAATGCTGAACTATCCGAGAAAATCACTATTGTTCGAAAATAAACGTTTTGCAAAAAATAGTTAATATTGATGCAAGCCGTTCTGAAACCAACCGGCAAATTACTCAAAATGCTCAACTCACCGAGAAAATCACTTTTCTTCTATAATGATTGTTTGGGAAAAAATAGTTAATTTTGATGCAACCCGTTCTGTAACCAACCGGCAAATTACTCAAAATGCTCAACTCGCCGAGAAAATCACTTTTCTTCTGTAATGATTGTTTGCCAAAAAATAGTTAATTTTGATGCAAGCCGTTCTGTAACCAACCGGCAAATTACTCAAAATGCTCAACTCGCCGAGAAAATCACATTTCTTCTATAATGATTGTTTGGGAAAAAATAGTTAATTTTGATGCAATCCGTTCTGAAACCAACCGGCAAATTACTCAAAATGCTCAACTCGCCGAGACAATCACATTTCTTCTATAATGATTGTTTGGGAAAAAATAGTAAATTTTGATGCAATCCTTCTGAAACCAACCGGCAAATTACTCAAAATGCTTAACTCGCCGAGAAAATCACTTTTCTTCTACAATAATTGTTTGGGAAAAAATAGTTAATTTTGATGCAAGCCGTTCTGTAACCAACCGGCTAATTACTCAAAATGCTCAACTCGCCGAGAAAATCACTTTTTTCCCAAATTGATTGATGGGCCAAAAATAGTTAATTTTGCTGCAAGCCGCTCTGAAACCAACCGTCAAATTGCTCAAAATGCTTAACTGGCCGAGAAAATCACTTTTGTTCTAAATATACGTTTTGCAAAAAAATGGTTAATATTGCTGCAATCCGTTCTGAGACCAACCGGCAAATTACTCAAAATGCTTAACTCGCCGAGAAAATCACTTTTCTTCTATAATGATTGTTTGGGAAAAAATAGTTAATTTTGATGCAAGCCGTTCTGTAACCAACCGGCAAATTACTCAAAATGCTCAACTCGCCGAGAAAATCACTTTTCTTCTGTAATGATTGTTTGCCAAAAAATAGTTAATTTTGATGCAAGCCGTTCTGTAACCAACCGGCAAATTACTCAAAATGCTCAACACGCCGAGAAAATCACTTTTCTTCTATAATGATTGTTTGGGAAAAAATAGTTAATTTTGATGCAAGCCGTTCTGTAACCAACCGGCAAATTACTCAAAATGCTCAACTCGCCGAGAAAATCACTTTTCTTCTGTAATGATTGTTTGCCAAAAAATAGTTAATTTTGATGCAAGCCGTTCTGTAACCAACCGGCAAATTACTCAAAATGTTCAACTCGCCGAGACAATCACATTTCTTCTATAATGATTGTTTGGGAAAAAATAGTTAATTTTGATGCAATCCGTTCTGAAACCAACCGGCAAATTACTCAAAATGCTGAACTCGCCGAGAAAATCACTTTTCTTCTATAATAATTGTTTCGCAAAAAATAGTTAATTTTGATGCAAGTCGTTCTGTAACCAACCGGCTAATTACTCAAAATGCTCAATTCGCCGAGAAAATCACTTTTTTCCCAAAGTGATTGATGGGCCAAAAATAGTTAATTTTGCTGCAAGCCGTTCTGAAACCAACCGGCAAATTACTCAAAATGCTTAACTCGCCGAGAAAATTCACTTTTCTTCCAAAATGAACATTTGGCAAAAAATAGTTAATATTGATGCAAGCCGTTCTGAAACCAACCGGCAAATTACACAAAATGCTCAACTCACCGAGAAAATCACATTTCTTCTATAATGATTGTTTGGGAAAAAATAGTTAACTTTGATGCAATCCGTTCTGAAACCAACCGGCAAATTACTCAAAATGCTCAACTCGCCGAGACAATCACATTTCTTCTATAATAATTGTTTGGGAAAAAATAGTTAATTTTGATGCAAGCCGCTCTGTAACCAACCGGCTAATTACTCAAAATGCTCAACTCGCCGAGAAAATCACTTTTTTCCCAAATTGATTGATGGGCCAAAAATAGTTAATTTTGCTGCAAGCCGCTCTGAAACCAACCGTCAAATTGCTCAAAATGCTTAACTGGCCGAGAAAATCACTTTTGTTCTAAATATACGTTTTGCAAAAAATGGTTAATATTGCTGCAATCCGTTCTGAGACCAACCGGCAAATTACTCAAAATGCTTAACTCGCCGAGAAAATCACTTTTCTTCTATAACGATTGTTTGGGAAAAAATAGTTAATTTTGATGCAAGCCGTTCTGTAACCAACCGGCAAATTACTCAAAATGCTCAACTCGCCGAGAAAATCACTTTTCTTCTGGAATGATTGTTTGCCAAAAAATAGTTAATTTTGATGCAAGCCGTTCTGTAACCAACCGGCAAATTACTCAAAATGCTCAACTCGCCGAGAAAATCACTTTTCTTCTATAATGATTGTTTGGGAAAAAATAGTTAATTTTGATGCAAGCCGTTCTGTAACCAACCGGCAAATTACTCAAAATGCTCAACTCGCCGAGAAAATCACTTTTCTTCTGTAATGATTGTTTGCCAAAAAATAGTTAATTTTGATGCAAGCCGTTCTGTAACCAACCGGCAAATTACTCAAAATGTTCAACTCGCCGAGACAATCACATTTCTTCTATAATGATTGTTTGGGGAAAAAATAGTAAATTTTGATGCAATCCTTCTGAAACCAACCGGCAAATTACTCAAAATGCTTAACTCGCCGAGAAAATCACTTTTCTTCTATCATAATTGTTTGGCAAAAAATAGTTAATTTTGATGCAAGCCATTCTGTAACCAACTGGCTAATTACTCAAAATGCTCAATTCGCCGAGAAAATCACTTTTCTTCTGTAATGATTGTTTGCCAAAAAATAGTTAATTTTGATGCAAGCCGTTCTGAAACCAACCGTCAAATTACTCAAAATGCTTAACTGGCCCAGAAAAACACTTTTGTTCTAAATATACGTTTTGCAAAAAATAGTTAATATTGCTGCAATCCGTTCTGAGACCAACCGGCAAATTACTCAAAATGCTCAACTCGCCGAGAAAATCACATTTCTTCTATAATGATTGTTTGGGAAAAAATAGTTAATTTTGATGCAATCCGTTCTGAAACCAACCCGCAAATTACTCAAAATGCTTAACTCGCCGAGAAAATCACTTTTCTTCTTTAATGATTGTTTGGGAAAAAATAGTTAATTTTGATGCAAGCCGTTCTGTAACCAACCGGCAAATTACTCAAAATGCTCAACTAGCCGAGAAAATCACTTTTCTTCTATAATGATTGTTTGCCAAAAAATAGTTAATTTTAATGCAAGCCGTTCTGAAACCAACCGGCAAATTACTCAAAATGCTTAACTGGCCGAGAAAATCACTTTTCTTCTATAATAATTGTTTGGGAAAAAATAGTTAATTTTGATGCAAGCCGTTCTGTAACCAACCGGCTAATTACTCAAAATGCTTAACTGGCCGAGAAAATCACTTTTGTTCGAAAATGATTGGCAAAAAATGTTTAATTTTGATGCAAGCCGTTTTGAAACCAACCGGCAAATTACTCAAAATGCTTTACTATCCGAGAAAATCACTTTTGTTCTAAATATACGTTTTGCAAAAAATAGTTAATATTGATGCAACCCGTTCTGAGACCAACCGGCAAATTACTCAAAATGCTTAATTGGCCGAGGAAATCACTTTTGTTCGAAAATAGACATTTTGCAAAAATTAGTTAATATTGATGCAATCCGTTCTGAAACCAACCGTCAAATTACTCAAAATGCTCAACTCGCCGAGAAAATCACTTTTCTTCAATAATGATTGTTTGGGAAAAAATAGTTAATTTTGATGCAAGCCGTTCTGAAACCAACCGGCAAATTACTCAAAATGCTTGATTGGCCGAGAAGATCACTTTTCTTCCAAAATGAACGTTTGGCAAAAAAAAGTTAATTTTGCTGCAAGAAGTTCTGAAACCAACCGGCAAATTACTCAAAATGCTGAACTATCCGAGAAAATCACTATTGTTCGAAAATAAACGTTTTGCAAAAAATAGTTAATATTGATGCAAGCCGTTCTGAAACCAACCGGCAAATTACTCAAAATGCTCAACTCACCGAGAAAATCACTTTTCTTCTATAATGATTGTTTGGGAAAAAATAGTTAATTTTGATGCAAGCCGTTCTGTAACCAACCGGCAAATTACTCAAAATGCTCAACTCGCCGAGAAAATCACTTTTCTTCTGTAATGATTGTTTGCCAAAAAATAGTTAATTTTGATGCAAGCCGTTCTGTAACCAACCGGCAAATTACTCAAAATGCTCAACTCGCCGAGAAAAACACATTTCTTCTATAATGATTGTTTGGGAAAAAATAGTTAATTTTGATGCAAGCCATTCTGTAACCAACCGGCTAATTACTCAAAATGCTCAATTCGCCGAGAAAATCACTTTTTTCCCAAATTGATTGATGGGCCAAAAATAGTTAATTTTGCTGCAAGCCGCTCTGAAACCAACCGTCAAATTACTCAAAATGCTTAACTGGCCCAGAAAATCACTTTTGTTCTAAATATACGTTTTGCAAAAAATAGTTAATATTGCTGCAATCCGTTCTGAGACCAACCGGCAAATTACTGAAAATGCTTAACTCGCCGAGAAAATCACTTTTCTTCTATAATGATTGTTTGGGAAAAAATAGTTAATTTTGATGCAATCCGTTCTGAAACCAACCGGCAAATTACTCAAAATGCTGAACTCGCCGAGAAAATCACTTTTCTTCTATAATAATTGTTTTGCAAAAATTAGTTAATTTTGATGCAAGTCGTTCTGTAACCAACCGGCTAATTACTCAAAATGCTCAATTCGCCGAGAAAATCACTTTTTTCCCAAAGTGATTGATGGGCCAAAAATAGTTAATTTTGCTGCAAGCCGCTCTGAAACCAACCGTCAAATTACTCAAAATGTTTAACTGGCCCAGAAAATCACTTTTGTTCTAAATATACGTTTTGCAAAAAATAGTTAATATTGCTGCAATCCGTTCTGAGACCAACCGGCAAATTACTCAAAATGCTTAACTCGCCGAGAAAATCACTTTTCTTCTTTAATGATTGTTTGGGAAAAAATAGTTAATTTTGATGCGAGCCGTTCTGTAACCAACCGGCAAATTACTCAAAATGCTCAACTAGCCGAGAAAATCACTTTTCTTCTATAATGATTGTTTGCCAAAAAATAGTTAATTTTAATGCAAGCCGTTCTGAAACCAACCGGAAAATTACTCAAAATGCTTAACTGGCCGAGAAAATCACTTTTCTTCTATAATAATTGTTTGGGAAAAAATAGTTAATTTTGATGCAAGCCGTTCTGTAACCAACCGGCTAATTACTCAAAATGCTTAACTGGCCGAGAAAATCACTTTTGTTCGAAAATGATTGGCAAAAAATGTTTAATTTTGATGCAAGCCGTTTTGAAACCAACCGGCAAATTACTCAGAATGCTTTACTATCCGGGAAAATCACTTTTGTTCTAAATATACGTTTTGCAAAAAATAGTTAATATTGATGCAACCCGTTCTGAGACCCACCGGCAAATTACTCAAAATGCTCAATTCGCCGAGAAAATCACTTTTTTCCCAAATTGATTGATGGGCCAAAAATAGTTAATTTTGCTGCAAGCCGCTCTGAAACCAACCGTCAAATTACTCAAAATGCTTAACTGGCCCAGAAAATCACTTTTGTTCTAAATATACGTTTTGCAAAAAATAGTTAATATTGCTGCAATCCGTTCTGAGACCAACCGGCAAATTACTGAAAATGCTTAACTCGCCGAGAAAATCACTTTTCTTCTATAATGATTGTTTGGGAAAAAATAGTTAATTTTGATGCAATCCGTTCTGAAACCAACCGGCAAATTACTCAAAATGCTGAACTCGCCGAGAAAATCACTTTTCTTCTATAATAATTGTTTTGCAAAAATTAGTTAATTTTGATGCAAGTCGTTCTGTAACCAACCGGCTAATTACTCAAAATGCTCAACTCGCCGAGAAAATCACTTTTCTTCAATAATGATTGTTTGGGAAAAAATAGTTAATTTTGATGCAAGCCGTTCTGAAACCAACCGGCAAATTTCTCAAAATGCTTGATTGGCCGAGAAGATCACTTTTCTTCCAAAATGAACGGTTGGCAAAAAAAAGTTAATTTTGCTGCAAGAAGTTCTGAAACCAACCGGCAAATTACTCAAAATGCTGAACTATCCGAGAAAATCACTATTGTTCGAAAATAAACGTTTTGCAAAAAATAGTTAATATTGATGCAACCCGTTCTGAGACCAACCGGCAAATTACTCAAAATGCTTAACTGGCCGAGAAAATCACATTTCTTCTGTAATGATTGTTTGCCAAAAAATAGTTAATTATAATGCAAGCCGTTTTGAAACCAACCGGCAAATGACTCAAAATGCTTAACTCGCCGAGAAAATCACTTTTCTTCTACAATAATTGTTTGGGTAAAAATAGTTAATTTTGATGCAAGCCGTTCTGAAACCAACCGGTAAATTACTCAAAATGCTTTACTATCCGAGAAAATCACTTTTGTTATAAATATACGTTTTGCAAAAAATAGTTAATATTGATGCAACCCGTTCTGAGACCAACCGGCAAATTACTCAAAATGCTTAACTGGCCGAGAAAATCAAATTTCTTCTGTAATGATTGTTTGCCAAAAAATAGTTAATTATAATGCAAGCCGTTCTGTAACCAACCGGCAAATTACTCAAAATGCTTAACTCGCCGAGAAAATCACTTTTCTTCTACAATAATTGTTTGGGAAAAAATAGTTAATTTTGATGCAAGCCGCTCTGTAACCAACCGGCTAATTACTCAAAATGCTCAACTCGCCGAGAAAATCACTTTTTTCCCAAATTGATTGATGGGCCAAAAATAGTTAATTTTGCTGCAAGCCGCTCTGAAACCAACCGTCAAATTGCTCAAAATGCTTAACTGGCCGAGAAAATCACTTTTGTTCTAAATATACGTTTTGCAAAAAATGGTTAATATTGCTGCAATCCGTTCTGAGACCAACCGGCAAATTACTCAAAATGCTTAACTCGCCGAGAAACTCACTTTTCTTCTATAATGATTGTTTGGGAAAAAATAGTTAATTTTGATGCAAGCCGTTCTGTAACCAACCGGCAAATTACTCAAAATGCTTAACTCGCCGAGAAAATCACTTTTCTTCTATAATGATTGTTTGGGAAAAAATAGTTAATTTCGATGCAAGCCGTTCTGTAACCAACCGGCAAATTACTCAAAATGCTCAACTCGCCGAGAAAATCACTTTTCTTCTGTAATGATTGTTTGCCAAAAAATAGTTAATTTTGATGCAAGCCGTTCTGTAACCAACCGGCAAATTACTCAAAATGCTCAACTCGCCGAGAAAATCACTTTTCTTCTATAATGATTGTTTGGGAAAAAATAGTTAATTTTGATGCAAGCCGTTCTGTAACCAACCGGCAAATTACTCAAAATGCTCAACTCGCCGAGAAAATCACTTTTCTTCTGTAATGATTGTTTGCCACAAAATAGTTAATTTTGATGCAAGCCGTTCTGTAACCAACCGGCAAATTACTCAAAATGTTCAACTCGCCGAGACAATCACATTTCTTCTATAATGATTGTTTGGGGAAAAAATAGTAAATTTTGATGCAATCCTTCTGAAACCAACCGGCAAATTACTCAAAATGCTTAACTCGCCGAGAAAATCACTTTTCTTCTATCATAATTGTTTGGCAAAAAATAGTTAATTTTGATGCAAGCCATTCTGTAACCAACTGGCTAATTACTCAAAATGCTCAATTCGCCGAGAAAATCACTTTTTTCCCAAATTGATTGATGGGCCAAAAATAGTTAATTTTGCTGCAAGCCGCTCTGAAACCAACCGTCAAATTACTCAAAATGCTGAACTCGCCGAGAAAATCACTTTTCTTCTATAATAATTGTTTGGGAAAAAATAGTTAATTTTGATGCAATCCGTTCTGAAACCAACCGTCAAATTACTCAAAATGCTGAACTCGCCGAGAAAATCACTTTTCTTCTATAATAATTGTTTGGCAAAAATTAGTTAATTTTGATGCAAGTCGTTCTGTAACCAACCGGCTAATTACTCAAAATGCTCAATTCGCCGAGAAAATCACTTTTTTCCCAAAGTGATTGATGGGCCAAAAATAGTTAATTTTGCTGCAAGCCGTTCTGAAACCAACCGGCAAATTACTCAAAATGCTTAACTCGCCGAGAAAATTCACTTTTCTTCCAAAATGAACGTTTGGCAAAAAATAGTTAATATTGATGCAAGCCGTTCTGAAACCAACCGGCAAATTACTCAAAATGCTCAACTCACCGAGAAAATCACATTTCTTCTATAATGATTGTTTGGGAAAAAATAGTTAATTTTGATGCAATCCGTTCTGAAACCAACCGGCAAATTACTCAAAATGCTCAACTCGCCGAGAAAATCACTTTTTTCCCAAATTGATTGATGGGCCAAAAATAGTTAATTTTGCTGCAAGCCGCTCTGAAACCAACCGTCAAATTGCTCAAAATGCTTAACTGGCCGAGAAAATCACTTTTGTTCTAAATATACGTTTTGCAAAAAATGGTTAATATTGCTGCAATCCGTTCTGAGACCAACCGGCAAATTACTCAAAATGCTTAACTCGCCGAGAAACTCACTTTTCTTCTATAATGATTGTTCGGGAAAAAATAGTTAATTTTGATGCAAGCCGTTCTGTAACCAACCGGCAAATTACTCAAAATGCTCAACTCGCCGAGAAAATCACTTTTCTTCTGTAATGATTGTTTGCCAAAAAATAGTTAATTTTGATGCAAGCCGTTCTGTAACCAACCGGCAAATTACTCAAAATGCTCAACTCGCCGAGAAAATCACTTTTCTTCTATAATGATTGTTTGGGAAAAAATAGTTAATTTTGATGCAAGCCGTTCTGTAACCAACCGGCAAATTACTCAAAATGCTCAACTCGCCGAGAAAATCACTTTTCTTCTGTAATGATTGTTTGCCAAAAAATAGTTAATTTTGATGCAAGCCGTTCTGTAACCAACCGGCAAATTACTCAAAATGTTCAACTCGCCGAGACAATCACATTTCTTCTATAATGATTGTTTGGGGAAAAAATAGTAAATTTTGATGCAATCCTTCTGAAACCAACCGGCAAATTACTCAAAATGCTTAACTCGCCGAGAAAATCACTTTTCTTCTATCATAATTGTTTGGGGAAAAAATAGTAAATTTTGATGCAATCCTTCTGAAACCAACCGGCAAATTACTCAAAATGCTTAACTCGCCGAGAAAATCACTTTTCTTCTATCATAATTGTTTGGCAAAAAATAGTTAATTTTGATGCAAGCCATTCTGTAACCAACTGGCTAATTACTCAAAATGCTCAATTCGCCGAGAAAATCACTTTTTTCCCAAATTGATTGATGGGCCAAAAATAGTTAATTTTGCTGCAAGCCGCTCTGAAACCAACCGTCAAATTACTCAAAATGCTGAACTCGCCGAGAAAATCACTTTTCTTCTATAATAATTGTTTGGGAAAAAATAGTTAATTTTGATGCAATCCGTTCTGAAACCAACCGGCAAATTACTCAAAATGCTGAACTCGCCGAGAAAATCACTTTTCTTCTATAATAATTGTTTGGCAAAAATTAGTTAATTTTGATGCAAGTCGTTCTGTAACCAACCGGCTAATTACTCAAAATGCTCAATTCGCCGAGAAAATCACTTTTTTCCCAAAGTGATTGATGGGCCAAAAATAGTTAATTTTGCTGCAAGCCGTTCTGAAACCAACCGGCAAATTACTCAAAATGCTTAACTCGCCGAGAAAATTCACTTTTCTTCCAAAATGAACGTTTGGCAAAAAATAGTTAATATTGATGCAAGCCGTTCTGAAACCAACCGGCAAATTACTCAAAATGCTCAACTCACCGAGAAAATCACATTTCTTCTATAATGATTGTTTGGGAAAAAATAGTTAATTTTGATGCAATCCGTTCTGAAACCAACCGGCAAATTACTCAAAATGCTCAACTCGCCGAGACAATCACATTTCTTCTATAATGATTGTTTGGGAAAAAATAGTAAATTTTGATGCAAGCCGCTCTGTAACCAACCGGCTAATTACTCAAAATGCTCAACTCGCCGAGAAAATCACTTTTTTCCCAAATTGATTGATGGGCCAAAAATAGTTAATTTTGCTGCAAGCCTCTCTGAAACCAACCGTCAAATTGCTCAAAATGCTTAACTGGCCGAGAAAATCACTTTTGTTCTAAATATACGTTTTGCAAAAAATGGTTAATATTGCTGCAATCCGTTCTGAGACCAACCGGCAAATTACTCAAAATGCTTAACTCGCCGAGAAAATCACTTTTCTTCTATAATGATTGTTTGGGAAAAAATAGTTAATTTTGATGCAAGCCGTTCTGTAACCAACCGGCAAATTACTCAAAATGCTCAACTCGCCGAGAAAATCACTTTTCTTCTGTAATGATTGTTTGCCAAAAAATAGTTAATTTTGATGCAAGCCGTTCTGTAACCAACCGGCAAATTACTCAAAATGCTCAACTCGCCGAGAAAATCACTTTTCTTCTGTAATGATTGTTTGCCAAAAAATAGTTAATTTTGATGCAAGCCGTTCTGTAACCAACCGGCAAATTACTCAAAATGTTCAACTCGCCGAGACAATCACATTTCTTCTATAATGATTGTTTGGGAAAAAATAGTTAATTTTGATGCAAGCCGTTCTGTAACCAACCGGCAAATTACTCAAAATGCTCAACTCGCCGAGAAAATCACTTTTCTTCTATCATAATTGTTTGGCAAAAAATAGTTAATTTTGATGCAAGCCATTCTGTAACCAACTGGCTAATTACTCAAAATGCTCAATTCGCCGAGAAAATCACTTTTTTCCCAAATTGATTGATGGGCCAAAAATAGTTAATTTTGCTGCAAGCCGCTCTGAAACCAACCGTCAAATTACTCAAAATGCTTAACTGGCCCAGAAAAACACTTTTGTTCTAAATATACGTTTTGCAAAAAATAGTTAATATTGCTGCAATCCGTTCTGAGACCAACCGGCAAATTACTCAAAATGCTCAACTCGCCGAGAAAATCACATTTCTTCTATAATGATTGTTTGGGAAAAAATAGTTAATTTTGATGCAAGCCGTTCTGTAACCAACCGGCAAATTACTCAAAATGCTCAACTAGCCGAGAAAATCACTTTTCTTCTATAATGATTGTTTGCCAAAAAATAGTTAATTTTAATGCAAGCCGTTCTGAAACCAACCGGCAAATTACTCAAAATGCTTAACTGGCCGAGAAAATCACTTTTCTTCTATAATAATTGTTTGGGAAAAAATAGTTAATTTTGATGCAAGCCGTTCTGTAACCAACCGGCTAATTACTCAAAATGCTTAACTGGCCGAGAAAATCACTTTTGTTCGAAAATGATTGGCAAAAAATGTTTAATTTTGATGCAAGCCGCTTTGAAACCAACCGGCAAATTACTCAAAATGCTTTACTATCCGAGAAAATCACTTTTGTTCTAAATATACGTTTTGCAAAAAATAGTTAATATTGATGCAACCCGTTCTGAGACCAACCGGCAAATTACTCAAAATGCTCAACTCGCCGAGAAAATCACTTTTCTTCAATAATGATTGTTTGGGAAAAAATAGTTAATTTTGATGCAAGTCGTTCTGAAACCAACCGGCAAATTACTCAAAATGCTTAACTCGCCGAGAAAATCACTTTTCTTCTACAATGATTGTTTGGGAAAAAATAGTTAATTTTGATGCAAGCCGTTCTGAAACCAACCGGCAAATTACTCAAAATGCTTGATTGGCCGAGAAGATCACTTTTCTTCCAAAATGAACGTTTGGCAAAAAAAAGTTAATTTTGCTGCAAGAAGTTCTGAAACCAACCGGCAAATTACTCAAAATGCTGAACTATCCGAGAAAATCACTATTGTTCGAAAATAAACGTTTTGCAAAAAATAGTTAATATTGATGCAAGCCGTTCTGAAACCAACCGGCAAATTACTCAAAATGCTCAACTCACCGAGAAAATCACTTTTCTTCTATAATGATTGTTTGGGAAAAAATAGTTAATTTTGATGCAACCCGTTCTGTAACCAACCGGCAAATTACTCAAAATGCTCAACTCGCCGAGAAAATCACTTTTCTTCTGTAATGATTGTTTGCCAAAAAATAGTTAATTTTGATGCAAGCCGTTCTGTAACCAACCGGCAAATTACTCAAAATGCTCAACTCGCCGAGAAAATCACATTTCTTCTATAATGATTGTTTGGGAAAAAATAGTTAATTTTGATGCAATCCGTTCTGAAACCAACCGGCAAATTACTCAAAATGCTCAACTCGCCGAGACAATCACATTTCTTCTATAATGATTGTTTGGGAAAAAATAGTAAATTTTGATGCAATCCTTCTGAAACCAACCGGCAAATTACTCAAAATGCTTAACTCGCCGAGAAAATCACTTTTCTTCTACAATAATTGTTTGGGAAAAAATAGTTAATTTTGATGCAAGCCGTTCTGTAACCAACCGGCTAATTACTCAAAATGCTCAACTCGCCGAGAAAATCACTTTTTTCCCAAATTGATTGATGGGCCAAAAATAGTTAATTTTGCTGCAAGCCGCTCTGAAACCAACCGTCAAATTGCTCAAAATGCTTAACTGGCCGAGAAAATCACTTTTGTTCTAAATATACGTTTTGCAAAAAAATGGTTAATATTGCTGCAATCCGTTCTGAGACCAACCGGCAAATTACTCAAAATGCTTAACTCGCCGAGAAAATCACTTTTCTTCTATAATGATTGTTTGGGAAAAAATAGTTAATTTTGATGCAAGCCGTTCTGTAACCAACCGGCAAATTACTCAAAATGCTCAACTCGCCGAGAAAATCACTTTTCTTCTGTAATGATTGTTTGCCAAAAAATAGTTAATTTTGATGCAAGCCGTTCTGTAACCAACCGGCAAATTACTCAAAATGCTCAACACGCCGAGAAAATCACTTTTCTTCTATAATGATTGTTTGGGAAAAAATAGTTAATTTTGATGCAAGCCGTTCTGTAACCAACCGGCAAATTACTCAAAATGCTCAACTCGCCGAGAAAATCACTTTTCTTCTGTAATGATTGTTTGCCAAAAAATAGTTAATTTTGATGCAAGCCGTTCTGTAACCAACCGGCAAATTACTCAAAATGTTCAACTCGCCGAGACAATCACATTTCTTCTATAATGATTGTTTGGGAAAAAATAGTTAATTTTGATGCAATCCGTTCTGAAACCAACCGGCAAATTACTCAAAATGCTGAACTCGCCGAGAAAATCACTTTTCTTCTATAATAATTGTTTCGCAAAAAATAGTTAATTTTGATGCAAGTCGTTCTGTAACCAACCGGCTAATTACTCAAAATGCTCAATTCGCCGAGAAAATCACTTTTTTCCCAAAGTGATTGATGGGCCAAAAATAGTTAATTTTGCGATGATTGTTTGGGAAAAACTTTGATGCAATCCGTTCTGAAACCAACCGGCAAATTACTCAAAATGCTCAACTCGCCGAGACAATCACATTTCTTCTATAATAATTGTTTGGGAAAAAATAGTTAATTTTGATGCAAGCCGCTCTGTAACCAACCGGCTAATTACTCAAAATGCTCAACTCGCCGAGAATATCACTTTTTTCCCAAATTGATTGATGGTCCAAAAATAGTTAATTTTGCTGCAAGCCGCTCTGAAACCAACCGTCAAATTGCTCAAAATGCTTAACTGGCCGAGAAAATCACTTTTGTTCTAAATATACGTTTTGCAAAAAATGGTTAATATTGCTGCAATCCGTTCTGAGACCAACCGGCAAATTACTCAAAATGCTTAACTCGCCGAGAAAATCACTTTTCTTCTATAATGATTGTTTGGGAAAAAATAGTTAATTTTGATGCAAGCCGTTCTGTAACCAACCGGCAAATTACTCAAAATGCTCAACTCGCCGAGAAAATCACTTTTCTTCTGGAATGATTGTTTGCCAAAAAATAGTTAATTTTGATGCAAGCCGTTCTGTAACCAACCGGCAAATTACTCAAAATGCTCAACTCGCCGAGAAAATCACTTTTCTTCTATAATGATTGTTTGGGAAAAAATAGTTAATTTTGATGCAAGCCGTTCTGTAACCAACCGGCAAATTACTCAAAATGCTCAACTCGCCGAGAAAATCACTTTTCTTCTGTAATGATTGTTTGCCAAAAAATAGTTAATTTTGATGCAAGCCGTTCTGTAACCAACCGGCAAATTACTCAAAATGTTCAACTCGCCGAGACAATCACATTTCTTCTATAATGATTGTTTGGGGAAAAAATAGTAAATTTTGATGCAATCCTTCTGAAACCAACCGGCAAATTACTCAAAATGCTTAACTCGCCGAGAAAATCACTTTTCTTCTATCATAATTGTTTGGCAAAAAATAGTTAATTTTGATGCAAGCCATTCTGTAACCAACTGGCTAATTACTCAAAATGCTCAATTCGCCGAGAAAATCACTTTTTTCCCAAATTGATTGATGGGCCAAAAATAGTTAATTTTGCTGCAAGCCGCTCTGAAACCAACCGTCAAATTACTCAAAATGCTTAACTGGCCCAGAAAAACACTTTTGTTCTAAATATACGTTTTGCAAAAAATAGTTAATATTGCTGCAATCCGTTCTGAGACCAACCGGCAAATTACTCAAAATGCTCAACTCGCCGAGAAAATCACATTTCTTCTATAATGATTGTTTGGGAAAAAATAGTTAATTTTGATGCAATCCGTTCTGAAACCAACCCGCAAATTACTCAAAATGCTTAACTCGCCGAGAAAATCACTTTTCTTCTTTAATGATTGTTTGGGAAAAAATAGTTAATTTTGATGCAAGCCGTTCTGTAACCAACCGGCAAATTACTCAAAATGCTCAACTAGCCGAGAAAATCACTTTTCTTCTATAATGATTGTTTGCCAAAAAATAGTTAATTTTAATGCAAGCCGTTCTGAAACCAACCGGCAAATTACTCAAAATGCTTAACTGGCCGAGAAAATCACTTTTCTTCTATAATAATTGTTTGGGAAAAAATAGTTAATTTTGATGCAAGCCGTTCTGTAACCAACCGGCTAATTACTCAAAATGCTTAACTGGCCGAGAAAATCACTTTTGTTCGAAAATGATTGGCAAAAAATGTTTAATTTTGATGCAAGCCGTTTTGAAACCAACCGGCAAATTACTCAAAATGCTTTACTATCCGAGAAAATCACTTTTGTTCTAAATATACGTTTTGCAAAAAATAGTTAATATTGATGCAACCCGTTCTGAGACCAACCGGCAAATTACTCAAAATGCTTAATTGGCCGAGGAAATCACTTTTGTTCGAAAATAGACATTTTGCAAAAATTAGTTAATATTGATGCAATCCGTTCTGAAACCAACCGTCAAATTACTCAAAATGCTCAACTCGCCGAGAAAATCACTTTTCTTCAATAATGATTGTTTGGGAAAAAATAGTTAATTTTGATGCAAGTCGTTCTGAAACCAACCGGCAAATTACTCAAAATGCTTAACTCGCCGAGAAAATCACTTTTCTTCTATAATGATTGTTTGGGAAAAAATAGTTAATTTTGATGCAAGCCGTTCTGAAACCAACCGGCAAATTACTCAAAATGCTTGATTGGCCGAGAAGATCACTTTTCTTCCAAAATGAACGTTTGGCAAAAAAAAGTTAATTTTGCTGCAAGAAGTTCTGAAACCAACCGGCAAATTACTCAAAATGCTGAACTATCCGAGAAAATCACTATTGTTCGAAAATAAACGTTTTGCAAAAAATAGTTAATATTGATGCAAGCCGTTCTGAAACCAACCGGCAAATTACTCAAAATGCTCAACTCACCGAGAAAATCACTTTTCTTCTATAATGATTGTTTGGGAAAAAATAGTTAATTTTGATGCAAGCCGTTCTGTAACAAACCGGCAAATTACTCAAAATGCTCAACTCGCCGAGAAAATCACTTTTCTTCTGTAATGATTGTTTGCCAAAAAATAGTTAATTTTGATGCAAGCCGTTCTGTAACCAACCGGCAAATTACTCAAAATGCTCAACTCGCCGAGAAAATCACATTTCTTCTATAATGATTGTTTGGGAAAAAATAGTTAATTTTGATGCAAGCCATTCTGTAACCAACCGGCTAATTACTCAAAATGCTCAATTTCGCCGAGAAAATCACTTTTTTCCCAAATTGATTGATGGGCCAAAAATAGTTAATTTTGCTGCAAGCCGCTCTGAAACCAACCGTCAAATTACTCAAAATGCTTAACTGGCCCAGAAAATCACTTTTGTTCTAAATATACGTTTTGCAAAAAATAGTTAATATTGCTGCAATCCGTTCTGAGACCAACCGGCAAATTACTGAAAATGCTTAACTCGCCGAGAAAATCACTTTTCTTCTATAATGATTGTTTGGGAAAAAATAGTTAATTTTGATGCAATCCGTTCTGAAACCAACCGGCAAATTACTCAAAATGCTGAACTCGCCGAGAAAATCACTTTTCTTCTATAATAATTGTTTTGCAAAAATTAGTTAATTTTGATGCAAGTCGTTCTGTAACCAACCGGCTAATTACTCAAAATGCTCAATTCGCCGAGAAAATCACTTTTTTCCCAAAGTGATTGATGGGCCAAAAATAGTTAATTTTGCTGCAAGCCGCTCTGAAACCAACCGTCAAATTACTCAAAATGTTTAACTGGCCCAGAAAATCACTTTTGTTCTAAATATACGTTTTGCAAAAAATAGTTAATATTGCTGCAATCCGTTCTGAGACCAACCGGCAAATTACTCAAAATGCTTAACTCGCCGAGAAAATCACTTTTCTTCTTTAATGATTGTTTGGGAAAAAATAGTTAATTTTGATGCGAGCCGTTCTGTAACCAACCGGCAAATTACTCAAAATGCTCAACTAGCCGAGAAAATCACTTTTCTTCTATAATGATTGTTTGCCAAAAAATAGTTAATTTTAATGCAAGCCGTTCTGAAACCAACCGGAAAATTACTCAAAATGCTTAACTGGCCGAGAAAATCACTTTTCTTCTATAATAATTGTTTGGGAAAAAATAGTTAATTTTGATGCAAGCCGTTCTGTAACCAACCGGCTAATTACTCAAAATGCTTAACTGGCCGAGAAAATCACTTTTGTTCGAAAATGATTGGCAAAAAATGTTTAATTTTGATGCAAGCCGTTTTGAAACCAACCGGCAAATTACTCAGAATGCTTTACTATCCGGGAAAATCACTTTTGTTCTAAATATACGTTTTGCAAAAAATAGTTAATATTGATGCAACCCGTTCTGAGACCCACCGGCAAATTACTCAAAATGCTTAATTGGCCGAGGAAATCACTTTTGTTCGAAAATAGACATTGTGCAAAAATTAGTTAATATTGATGCAATCCGTTCTGAAACCAACCGTCAAATTACTCAAAATGCTCAACTCGCCGAGAAAATCACTTTTCTTCAATAATGATTGTTTGGGAAAAAATAGTTAATTTTGATGCAAGCCGTTCTGAAACCAACCGGCAAATTTCTCAAAATGCTTGATTGGCCGAGAAGATCACTTTTCTTCCAAAATGAACGGTTGGCAAAAAAAAGTTAATTTTGCTGCAAGAAGTTCTGAAACCAACCGGCAAATTACTCAAAATGCTGAACTATCCGAGAAAATCACTATTGTTCGAAAATAAACGTTTTGCAAAAAATAGTTAATATTGATGCAACCCGTTCTGAGACCAACCGGCAAATTACTCAAAATGCTTAACTGGCCGAGAAAATCACATTTCTTCTGTAATGATTGTTTGCCAAAAAATAGTTAATTATAATGCAAGCCGTTTTGAAACCAACCGGCAAATTACTCAAAATGCTGAACTCGCCGAGAAAATCACTTTTCTTCTATAATAATTGTTTGGGAAAAAATAGTTAATTTTGATGCAATCCGTTCTGAAACCAACCGGCAAATTACTCAAAATGCTGAACTCGCCGAGAAAATCACTTTTCTTCTATAATAATTGTTTGGCAAAAATTAGTTAATTTTGATGCAAGTCGTTCTGTAACCAACCGGCTAATTACTCAAAATGCTCAATTCGCCGAGAAAATCACTTTTTTCCCAAAGTGATTGATGGGCCAAAAATAGTTAATTTTGCTGCAAGCCGTTCTGAAACCAACCGGCAAATTACTCAAAATGCTTAACTCGCCGAGAAAATTCACTTTTCTTCCAAAATGAACGTTTGGCAAAAAATAGTTAATATTGATGCAAGCCGTTCTGAAACC
Source organism: Scyliorhinus torazame (assembly GCF_047496885.1). Lineage (NCBI taxonomy): Eukaryota > Metazoa > Chordata > Chondrichthyes > Carcharhiniformes > Scyliorhinidae > Scyliorhinus > Scyliorhinus torazame. Next base: position 164,400 of record NW_027308044.1, on the reverse strand, counting down.
AACCGGCAAATTACTCAAAATGCTCAACTCACCGAGAAAATCACATTTCTTCTATAATGATTGTTTGGGAAAAAATAGTTAATTTTGATGCAATCCGTTCTGAAACCAACCGGCAAATTACTCAAAATGCTCAACTCGCCGAGACAATCACATTTCTTCTATAATGATTGTTTGGGAAAAAATAGTAAATTTTGATGCAAGCCGCTCTGTAACCAACCGGCTAATTACTCAAAATGCTCAACTCGCCGAGAAAATCACTTTTTTCCCAAATTGATTGATGGGCCAAAAATAGTTAATTTTGCTGCAAGCCTCTCTGAAACCAACCGTCAAATTGCTCAAAATGCTTAACTGGCCGAGAAAATCACTTTTGTTCTAAATATACGTTTTGCAAAAAATGGTTAATATTGCTGCAATCCGTTCTGAGACCAACCGGCAAATTACTCAAAATGCTTAACTCGCCGAGAAAATCACTTTTCTTCTATAATGATTGTTTGGGAAAAAATAGTTAATTTTGATGCAAACCGTTCTGTAACCAACCGGCAAATTACTCAAAATGCTCAACTCGCCGAGAAAATCACTTTTCTTCTGTAATGATTGTTTGCCAAAAAATAGTTAATTTTGATGCAAGCCGTTCTGTAACCAACCGGCAAATTACTCAAAATGCTCAACTCGCCGAGAAAATCACTTTTCTTCTATAATGATTGTTTGGGAAAAAATAGTTAATTTTGATGCAAGCCGTTCTGTAACCAACCGGCAAATTACTCAAAATGCTCAACTCGCCGAGCAAATCACTTTTCTTCTGTAATGATTGTTTGCCAAAAAATAGTTAATTTTGATGCAAGCCGTTCTGTAACCAACCGGCAAATTACTCAAAATGTTCAACTCGCCGAGACAATCACATTTCTTCTATAATGATTGTTTGGGGAAAAAATAGTAAATTTTGATGCAATCCTTCTGAAACCAACCGGCAAATTACTCAAAATGCTTAACTCGCCGAGAAAATCACTTTTCTTCTATCATAATTGTTTGGCAAAAAATAGTTAATTTTGATGCAAGCCATTCTGTAACCAACTGGCTAATTACTCAAAATGCTCAATTCGCCGAGAAAATCACTTTTTTCCCAAATTGATTGATGGGCCAAAAATAGTTAATTTTGCTGCAAGCCGCTCTGAAACCAACCGTCAAATTACTCAAAATGCTTAACTGGCCCAGAAAAACACTTTTGTTCTAAATATACGTTTTGCAAAAAATAGTTAATATTGCTGCAATCCGTTCTGAGACCAACCGGCAAATTACTCAAAATGCTCAACTCGCCGAGAAAATCACATTTCTTCTATAATGATTGTTTGGGAAAAAATAGTTAATTTTGATGCAAGCCGTTCTGTAACCAACCGGCAAATTACTCAAAATGCTCAACTAGCCGAGAAAATCACTTTTCTTCTATAATGATTGTTTGCCAAAAAATAGTTAATTTTAATGCAAGCCGTTCTGAAACCAACCGGCAAATTACTCAAAATGCTTAACTGGCCGAGAAAATCACTTTTCTTCTATAATAATTGTTTGGGAAAAAATAGTTAATTTTGATGCAAGCCGTTCTGTAACCAACCGGCTAATTACTCAAAATGCTTAACTGGCCGAGAAAATCACTTTTGTTCGAAAATGATTGGCAAAAAATGTTTAATTTTGATGCAAGCCGCTTTGAAACCAACCGGCAAATTACTCAAAATGCTTTACTATCCGAGAAAATCACTTTTGTTCTAAATATACGTTTTGCAAAAAATAGTTAATATTGATGCAACCCGTTCTGAGACCAACCGGCAAATTACTCAAAATGCTCAACTCGCCGAGAAAATCACTTTTCTTCAATAATGATTGTTTGGGAAAAAATAGTTAATTTTGATGCAAGTCGTTCTGAAACCAACCGGCAAATTACTCAAAATGCTTAACTCGCCGAGAAAATCACTTTTCTTCTACAATGATTGTTTGGGAAAAAATAGTTAATTTTGATGCAAGCCGTTCTGAAACCAACCGGCAAATTACTCAAAATGCTTGATTGGCCGAGAAGATCACTTTTCTTCCAAAATGAACGTTTGGCAAAAAAAAGTTAATTTTGCTGCAAGAAGTTCTGAAACCAACCGGCAAATTACTCAAAATGCTGAACTATCCGAGAAAATCACTATTGTTCGAAAATAAACGTTTTGCAAAAAATAGTTAATATTGATGCAAGCCGTTCTGAAACCAACCGGCAAATTACTCAAAATGCTCAACTCACCGAGAAAATCACTTTTCTTCTATAATGATTGTTTGGGAAAAAATAGTTAATTTTGATGCAACCCGTTCTGTAACCAACCGGCAAATTACTCAAAATGCTCAACTCGCCGAGAAAATCACTTTTCTTCTGTAATGATTGTTTGCCAAAAAATAGTTAATTTTGATGCAAGCCGTTCTGTAACCAACCGGCAAATTACTCAAAATGCTCAACTCGCCGAGAAAATCACATTTCTTCTATAATGATTGTTTGGGAAAAAATAGTTAATTTTGATGCAATCCGTTCTGAAACCAACCGGCAAATTACTCAAAATGCTCAACTCGCCGAGACAATCACATTTCTTCTATAATGATTGTTTGGGAAAAAATAGTAAATTTTGATGCAATCCTTCTGAAACCAACCGGCAAATTACTCAAAATGCTTAACTCGCCGAGAAAATCACTTTTCTTCTACAATAATTGTTTGGGAAAAAATAGTTAATTTTGATGCAATCCGTTCTGAAACCAACCGGCAAATTACTCAAAATGCTCAACTCGCCGAGACAATCACATTTCTTCTATAATGATTGTTTGGGAAAAAATAGTAAATTTTGATGCAAGCCGCTCTGTAACCAACCGGCTAATTACTCAAAATGCTCAACTCGCCGAGAAAATCACTTTTTTCCCAAATTGATTGATGGGCCAAAAATAGTTAATTTTGCTGCAAGCCTCTCTGAAACCAACCGTCAAATTGCTCAAAATGCTTAACTGGCCGAGAAAATCACTTTTGTTCTAAATATACGTTTTGCAAAAAATGGTTAATATTGCTGCAATCCGTTCTGAGACCAACCGGCAAATTACTCAAAATGCTTAACTCGCCGAGAAAATCACTTTTCTTCTATAATGATTGTTTGCCAAAAAATAGTTAATTTTGATGCAAGCCGTTCTGTAACCAACCGGCAAATTACTCAAAATGCTCAACTCGCCGAGAAAATCACTTTTCTTCTATAATGATTGTTTGGGAAAAAATAGTTAATTTTGATGCAAGCCGTTCTGTAACCAACCGGCAAATTACTCAAAATGCTCAACTCGCCGAGAAAATCACTTTTCTTCTGTAATGATTGTTTGCCAAAAAATAGTTAATTTTGATGCAAGCCGTTCTGTAACCAACCGGCAAATTACTCAAAATGTTCAACTCGCCGAGACAATCACATTTCTTCTATAATGATTGTTTGGGGAAAAAATAGTAAATTTTGATGCAATCCTTCTGAAACCAACCGGCAAATTACTCAAAATGCTTAACTCGCCGAGAAAATCACTTTTCTTCTATCATAATTGTTTGGCAAAAAATAGTTAATTTTGATGCAAGCCATTCTGTAACCAACTGGCTAATTACTCAAAATGCTCAATTCGCCGAGAAAATCACTTTTTTCCCAAATTGATTGATGGGCCAAAAATAGTTAATTTTGCTGCAAGCCGCTCTGAAACCAACCGTCAAATTACTCAAAATGCTTAACTGGCCCAGAAAAACACTTTTGTTCTAAATATACGTTTTGCAAAAAATAGTTAATATTGCTGCAATCCGTTCTGAGACCAACCGGCAAATTACTCAAAATGCTCAACTCGCCGAGAAAATCACATTTCTTCTATAATGATTGTTTGGGAAAAAATAGTTAATTTTGATGCAAGCCGTTCTGTAACCAACCGGCAAATTACTCAAAATGCTCAACTAGCCGAGAAAATCACTTTTCTTCTATAATGATTGTTTGCCAAAAAATAGTTAATTTTAATGCAAGCCGTTCTGAAACCAACCGGCAAATTACTCAAAATGCTTAACTGGCCGAGAAAATCACTTTTCTTCTATAATAATTGTTTGGGAAAAAATAGTTAATTTTGATGCAAGCCGTTCTGTAACCAACCGGCTAATTACTCAAAATGCTTAACTGGCCGAGAAAATCACTTTTGTTCGAAAATGATTGGCAAAAAATGTTTAATTTTGATGCAAGCCGCTTTGAAACCAACCGGCAAATTACTCAAAATGCTTTACTATCCGAGAAAATCACTTTTGTTCTAAATATACGTTTTGCAAAAAATAGTTAATATTGATGCAACCCGTTCTGAGACCAACCGGCAAATTACTCAAAATGCTCAACTCGCCGAGAAAATCACTTTTCTTCAATAATGATTGTTTGGGAAAAAATAGTTAATTTTGATGCAAGTCGTTCTGAAACCAACCGGCAAATTACTCAAAATGCTTAACTCGCCGAGAAAATCACTTTTCTTCTACAATGATTGTTTGGGAAAAAATAGTTAATTTTGATGCAAGCCGTTCTGAAACCAACCGGCAAATTACTCAAAATGCTTGATTGGCCGAGAAGATCACTTTTCTTCCAAAATGAACGTTTGGCAAAAAAAAGTTAATTTTGCTGCAAGAAGTTCTGAAACCAACCGGCAAATTACTCAAAATGCTGAACTATCCGAGAAAATCACTATTGTTCGAAAATAAACGTTTTGCAAAAAATAGTTAATATTGATGCAAGCCGTTCTGAAACCAACCGGCAAATTACTCAAAATGCTCAACTCACCGAGAAAATCACTTTTCTTCTATAATGATTGTTTGGGAAAAAATAGTTAATTTTGATGCAACCCGTTCTGTAACCAACCGGCAAATTACTCAAAATGCTCAACTCGCCGAGAAAATCACTTTTCTTCTGTAATGATTGTTTGCCAAAAAATAGTTAATTTTGATGCAAGCCGTTCTGTAACCAACCGGCAAATTACTCAAAATGCTCAACTCGCCGAGAAAATCACATTTCTTCTATAATGATTGTTTGGGAAAAAATAGTTAATTTTGATGCAATCCGTTCTGAAACCAACCGGCAAATTACTCAAAATGCTCAACTCGCCGAGACAATCACATTTCTTCTATAATGATTGTTTGGGAAAAAATAGTAAATTTTGATGCAATCCTTCTGAAACCAACCGGCAAATTACTCAAAATGCTTAACTCGCCGAGAAAATCACTTTTCTTCTACAATAATTGTTTGGGAAAAAATAGTTAATTCTGATGCAAGCCGTTCTGTAACCAACCGGCTAATTACTCAAAATGCTCAACTCGCCGAGAAAATCACTTTTTTCCCAAATTGATTGATGGGCCAAAAATAGTTAATTTTGCTGCAAGCCGCTCTGAAACCAACCGTCAAATTGCTCAAAATGCTTAACTGGCCGAGAAAATCACTTTTGTTCTAAATATACGTTTTGCAAAAAAATGGTTAATATTGCTGCAATCCGTTCTGAGACCAACCGGCAAATTACTCAAAATGCTTAACTCGCCGAGAAAATCACTTTTCTTCTATAATGATTGTTTGGGAAAAAATAGTTAATTTTGATGCAAGCCGTTCTGTAACCAACCGGCAAATTACTCAAAATGCTCAACTCGCCGAGAAAATCACTTTTCTTCTGTAATGATTGTTTGCCAAAAAATAGTTAATTTTGATGCAAGCCGTTCTGTAACCAACCGGCAAATTACTCAAAATGCTCAACACGCCGAGAAAATCACTTTTCTTCTATAATGATTGTTTGGGAAAAAATAGTTAATTTTGATGCAAGCCGTTCTGTAACCAACCGGCAAATTACTCAAAATGCTCAACTCGCCGAGAAAATCACTTTTCTTCTGTAATGATTGTTTGCCAAAAAATAGTTAATTTTGATGCAAGCCGTTCTGTAACCAACCGGCAAATTACTCAAAATGTTCAACTCGCCGAGACAATCACATTTCTTCTATAATGATTGTTTGGGAAAAAATAGTTAATTTTGATGCAATCCGTTCTGAAACCAACCGGCAAATTACTCAAAATGCTGAACTCGCCGAGAAAATCACTTTTCTTCTATAATAATTGTTTCGCAAAAAATAGTTAATTTTGATGCAAGTCGTTCTGTAACCAACCGGCTAATTACTCAAAATGCTCAATTCGCCGAGAAAATCACTTTTTTCCCAAAGTGATTGATGGGCCAAAAATAGTTAATTTTGCTGCAAGCCGTTCTGAAACCAACCGGCAAATTACTCAAAATGCTTAACTCGCCGAGAAAATTCACTTTTCTTCCAAAATGAACGTTTGGCAAAAAATAGTTAATATTGATGCAAGCCGTTCTGAAACCAACCGGCAAATTACTCAAAATGCTCAACTCACCGAGAAAATCACATTTCTTCTATAATGATTGTTTGGGAAAAAATAGTTAACTTTGATGCAATCCGTTCTGAAACCAACCGGCAAATTACTCAAAATGCTCAACTCGCCGAGACAATCACATTTCTTCTATAATAATTGTTTGGGAAAAAATAGTTAATTTTGATGCAAGCCGCTCTGTAACCAACCGGCTAATTACTCAAAATGCTCAACTCGCCGAGAAAATCACTTTTTTCCCAAATTGATTGATGGGCCAAAAATAGTTAATTTTGCTGCAAGCCGCTCTGAAACCAACCGTCAAATTGCTCAAAATGCTTAACTGGCCGAGAAAATCACTTTTGTTCTAAATATACGTTTTGCAAAAAATGGTTAATATTGCTGCAATCCGTTCTGAGACCAACCGGCAAATTACTCAAAATGCTTAACTCGCCGAGAAAATCACTTTTCTTCTATAATGATTGTTTGGGAAAAAATAGTTAATTTTGATGCAAGCCGTTCTGTAACCAACCGGCAAATTACTCAAAATGCTCAACTCGCCGAGAAAATCACTTTTCTTCTGGAATGATTGTTTGCCAAAAAATAGTTAATTTTGATGCAAGCCGTTCTGTAACCAACCGGCAAATTACTCAAAATGCTCAACTCGCCGAGAAAATCACTTTTCTTCTATAATGATTGTTTGGGAAAAAATAGTTAATTTTGATGCAAGCCGTTCTGTAACCAACCGGCAAATTACTCAAAATGCTCAACTCGCCGAGAAAATCACTTTTCTTCTGTAATGATTGTTTGCCAAAAAATAGTTAATTTTGATGCAAGCCGTTCTGTAACCAACCGGCAAATTACTCAAAATGTTCAACTCGCCGAGACAATCACATTTCTTCTATAATGATTGTTTGGGGAAAAAATAGTAAATTTTGATGCAATCCTTCTGAAACCAACCGGCAAATTACTCAAAATGCTTAACTCGCCGAGAAAATCACTTTTCTTCTATCATAATTGTTTGGCAAAAAATAGTTAATTTTGATGCAAGCCATTCTGTAACCAACTGGCTAATTACTCAAAATGCTCAATTCGCCGAGAAAATCACTTTTTTCCCAAATTGATTGATGGGCCAAAAATAGTTAATTTTGCTGCAAGCCGCTCTGAAACCAACCGTCAAATTACTCAAAATGCTTAACTGGCCCAGAAAAACACTTTTGTTCTAAATATACGTTTTGCAAAAAATAGTTAATATTGCTGCAATCCGTTCTGAGACCAACCGGCAAATTACTCAAAATGCTCAACTCGCCGAGAAAATCACATTTCTTCTATAATGATTGTTTGGGAAAAAATAGTTAATTTTGATGCAATCCGTTCTGAAACCAACCCGCAAATTACTCAAAATGCTTAACTCGCCGAGAAAATCACTTTTCTTCTTTAATGATTGTTTGGGAAAAAATAGTTAATTTTGATGCAAGCCGTTCTGTAACCAACCGGCAAATTACTCAAAATGCTCAACTAGCCGAGAAAATCACTTTTCTTCTATAATGATTGTTTGCCAAAAAATAGTTAATTTTAATGCAAGCCGTTCTGAAACCAACCGGCAAATTACTCAAAATGCTTAACTGGCCGAGAAAATCACTTTTCTTCTATAATAATTGTTTGGGAAAAAATAGTTAATTTTGATGCAAGCCGTTCTGTAACCAACCGGCTAATTACTCAAAATGCTTAACTGGCCGAGAAAATCACTTTTGTTCGAAAATGATTGGCAAAAAATGTTTAATTTTGATGCAAGCCGTTTTGAAACCAACCGGCAAATTACTCAAAATGCTTTACTATCCGAGAAAATCACTTTTGTTCTAAATATACGTTTTGCAAAAAATAGTTAATATTGATGCAACCCGTTCTGAGACCAACCGGCAAATTACTCAAAATGCTTAATTGGCCGAGGAAATCACTTTTGTTCGAAAATAGACATTTTGCAAAAATTAGTTAATATTGATGCAATCCGTTCTGAAACCAACCGTCAAATTACTCAAAATGCTCAACTCGCCGAGAAAATCACTTTTCTTCAATAATGATTGTTTGGGAAAAAATAGTTAATTTTGATGCAAGTCGTTCTGAAACCAACCGGCAAATTACTCAAAATGCTTAACTCGCCGAGAAAATCACTTTTCTTCTATAATGATTGTTTGGGAAAAAATAGTTAATTTTGATGCAAGCCGTTCTGAAACCAACCGGCAAATTACTCAAAATGCTTGATTGGCCGAGAAGATCACTTTTCTTCCAAAATGAACGTTTGGCAAAAAAAAGTTAATTTTGCTGCAAGAAGTTCTGAAACCAACCGGCAAATTACTCAAAATGCTGAACTATCCGAGAAAATCACTATTGTTCGAAAATAAACGTTTTGCAAAAAATAGTTAATATTGATGCAAGCCGTTCTGAAACCAACCGGCAAATTACTCAAAATGCTCAACTCACCGAGAAAATCACTTTTCTTCTATAATGATTGTTTGGGAAAAAATAGTTAATTTTGATGCAAGCCGTTCTGTAACAAACCGGCAAATTACTCAAAATGCTCAACTCGCCGAGAAAATCACTTTTCTTCTGTAATGATTGTTTGCCAAAAAATAGTTAATTTTGATGCAAGCCGTTCTGTAACCAACCGGCAAATTACTCAAAATGCTCAACTCGCCGAGAAAATCACATTTCTTCTATAATGATTGTTTGGGAAAAAATAGTTAATTTTGATGCAAGCCATTCTGTAACCAACCGGCTAATTACTCAAAATGCTCAATTTCGCCGAGAAAATCACTTTTTTCCCAAATTGATTGATGGGCCAAAAATAGTTAATTTTGCTGCAAGCCGCTCTGAAACCAACCGTCAAATTACTCAAAATGCTTAACTGGCCCAGAAAATCACTTTTGTTCTAAATATACGTTTTGCAAAAAATAGTTAATATTGCTGCAATCCGTTCTGAGACCAACCGGCAAATTACTGAAAATGCTTAACTCGCCGAGAAAATCACTTTTCTTCTATAATGATTGTTTGGGAAAAAATAGTTAATTTTGATGCAATCCGTTCTGAAACCAACCGGCAAATTACTCAAAATGCTGAACTCGCCGAGAAAATCACTTTTCTTCTATAATAATTGTTTTGCAAAAATTAGTTAATTTTGATGCAAGTCGTTCTGTAACCAACCGGCTAATTACTCAAAATGCTCAATTCGCCGAGAAAATCACTTTTTTCCCAAAGTGATTGATGGGCCAAAAATAGTTAATTTTGCTGCAAGCCGCTCTGAAACCAACCGTCAAATTACTCAAAATGTTTAACTGGCCCAGAAAATCACTTTTGTTCTAAATATACGTTTTGCAAAAAATAGTTAATATTGCTGCAATCCGTTCTGAGACCAACCGGCAAATTACTCAAAATGCTTAACTCGCCGAGAAAATCACTTTTCTTCTTTAATGATTGTTTGGGAAAAAATAGTTAATTTTGATGCGAGCCGTTCTGTAACCAACCGGCAAATTACTCAAAATGCTCAACTAGCCGAGAAAATCACTTTTCTTCTATAATGATTGTTTGCCAAAAAATAGTTAATTTTAATGCAAGCCGTTCTGAAACCAACCGGAAAATTACTCAAAATGCTTAACTGGCCGAGAAAATCACTTTTCTTCTATAATAATTGTTTGGGAAAAAATAGTTAATTTTGATGCAAGCCGTTCTGTAACCAACCGGCTAATTACTCAAAATGCTTAACTGGCCGAGAAAATCACTTTTGTTCGAAAATGATTGGCAAAAAATGTTTAATTTTGATGCAAGCCGTTTTGAAACCAACCGGCAAATTACTCAGAATGCTTTACTATCCGGGAAAATCACTTTTGTTCTAAATATACGTTTTGCAAAAAATAGTTAATATTGATGCAACCCGTTCTGAGACCCACCGGCAAATTACTCAAAATGCTTAATTGGCCGAGGAAATCACTTTTGTTCGAAAATAGACATTGTGCAAAAATTAGTTAATATTGATGCAATCCGTTCTGAAACCAACCGTCAAATTACTCAAAATGCTCAACTCGCCGAGAAAATCACTTTTCTTCAATAATGATTGTTTGGGAAAAAATAGTTAATTTTGATGCAAGCCGTTCTGAAACCAACCGGCAAATTTCTCAAAATGCTTGATTGGCCGAGAAGATCACTTTTCTTCCAAAATGAACGGTTGGCAAAAAAAAGTTAATTTTGCTGCAAGAAGTTCTGAAACCAACCGGCAAATTACTCAAAATGCTGAACTATCCGAGAAAATCACTATTGTTCGAAAATAAACGTTTTGCAAAAAATAGTTAATATTGATGCAACCCGTTCTGAGACCAACCGGCAAATTACTCAAAATGCTTAACTGGCCGAGAAAATCACATTTCTTCTGTAATGATTGTTTGCCAAAAAATAGTTAATTATAATGCAAGCCGTTTTGAAACCAACCGGCAAATGACTCAAAATGCTTAACTCGCCGAGAAAATCACTTTTCTTCTACAATAATTGTTTGGGTAAAAATAGTTAATTTTGATGCAAGCCGTTCTGAAACCAACCGGTAAATTACTCAAAATGCTTTACTATCCGAGAAAATCACTTTTGTTATAAATATACGTTTTGCAAAAAATAGTTAATATTGATGCAACCCGTTCTGAGACCAACCGGCAAATTACTCAAAATGCTTAACTGGCCGAGAAAATCAAATTTCTTCTGTAATGATTGTTTGCCAAAAAATAGTTAATTATAATGCAAGCCGTTCTGTAACCAACCGGCAAATTACTCAAAATGCTTAACTCGCCGAGAAAATCACTTTTCTTCTACAATAATTGTTTGGGAAAAAATAGTTAATTTTGATGCAAGCCGTTCTGTAACCAACCGGCAAATTACTCAAAATGCTCAACTCGCCGAGAAAATCACTTTTCTTCTGTAATGATTGTTTGCCAAAAAAATAGTTAATTTTGATGCAAGCCGTTCTGTAACCAACCGGCAAATTACTCAAAATGTTCAACTCGCCGAGACAATCACATTTCTTCTATAATGATTGTTTGGGAAAAAATAGTAAATTTTGATGCAATCCTTCTGAAACCAACCGGCAAATTACTCAAAATGCTTAACTCGCCGAGAAAATCACTTTTCTTCTATAATAATTGTTTGGCAAAAAATAGTTAATTTTGATGCAAGCCATTCTGTAACCAACCGGCTAATTACTCAAAATGCTCAATTCGCCGAGAAAATCACTTTTTTCCCAAATTGAATGATGGGCCAAAAATAGTTAATTTTGCTGCAAGCCGCTCTGAAACCAACCGTCAAATTACTCAAAATGCTTAACTGGCCCAGAAAATCACTTTTGTTCTAAATATACGTTTTGCAAAAAATAGTTAATATTGCTGCAATCCGTTCTGAGACCAACCGGCAAATTACTGAAAATGCTTAACTCGCCGAGAAAATCACTTTTCTTCTATAATGATTGTTTGGGAAAAAATAGTTAATTTTGATGCAATCCGTTCTGAAACCAACCGGCAAATTACTCAAAATGCTGAACTCGCCGAGAAAATCACTTTTCTTCTATAATAATTGTTTGGCAAAAATTAGTTAATTTTGATGCAAGTCGTTCTGTAACCAACCGGCTAATTACTCAAAATGCTCAATTCGCCGAGAAAATCACTTTTTTCCCAAAGTGATTGATGGGCCAAAAATAGTTAATTTTGCTGCAAGCCGCTCTGAAACCAACCGTCAAATTACTCAAAATGTTTAACTGGCCCAGAAAATCACTTTTGTTATAAATATACGTTTTGCAAAAAATGGTTAATATTGCTGCAATCCGTTCTGAGACCAACCGGCAAATTACTCAAAATGCTTAACTCGCCGAGAAAATCACTTTTCTTCTTTAATGATTGTTTGGGAAAAAATAGTTAATTTTGATGCAAGCCGTTCTGTAACCAACCGGCAAATTACTCAAAATGCTCAACTAGCCGAGAAAATCACTTTTCTTCTATAATGATTGTTTGCCAAAAAATAGTTAATTTTAATGCAAGCCGTTCTGAAACCAACCGGCAAATTACTCAAAATGCTTAACTGGCCGAGAAAATCACTTTTCTTCTATAATAATTGTTTGGGAAAAAATAGTTTATTTTGATGCAAGCCGTTCTGTAACCAACCGGCTAATTACTCAAAATGCTTAACTGGCCGAGAAAATCACTTTTGTTCGAAAATGATTGGCAAAAAATGTTTAATTTTGATGCAAGCCGTTTTGAAACCAACCGGCAAATTACTCAAAATGCTTTACTATCCGAGAAAATCACTTTTGTTCTAAATATACGTTTTGCAAAAAATAGTTAATATTGATGCAACCGGCAAATTACTCAAAATGCTTAATTGGCCGAGGAAATCACTTTTGTTCGAAAATAGACATTTTGCAAAAATTAGTTAATATTGATGCAATCCGTTCTGAAACCAATCGTCAAATTACTCAAAATGCTCAACTCGCCGAGAAAATCACTTTTCTTCAATAATGATTGTTTGGGAAAAAATAGTTAATTTTGATGCAAGTCGTTCTGAAACCAACCGGCAAATTACTCAAAATGCTTAACTCGCCGAGAAAATCACTTTTCTTCTATAATGATTGTTTGGGAAAAAATAGTTAATTTTGATGCAAGCCGTTCTGAAACCAACCGGCAAATTACTCAAAATGCTTGATTGGCGGAGAAGATCACTTTTCTTCCAAAATGAACGTTTGGCAAAAAAAAGTTAATTTTGCTGCAAGAAGTTCTGAAACCAACCGGCAAATTACTCAAAATGCTGAACTATCCGAGAAAATCACTATTGTTCGAAAATAAACGTTTTGCAAAAAATAGTTAATATTGATGCAAGCCGTTCTGAAACCAACCGGCAAATTACTCAAAATGCTCAACTCACCGAGAAAATCACATTTCTTCTATAATGATTGTTTGGGAAAAAATAGTTAATTTTGATGCAATCCGTTCTGAAACCCACCGGCAAATTACTCAAAATGCTTAACTGGCCGAGAAAATGACATTTCTTCCAAAATGAACGTTTGGCAAAAAATAGTTAATTTTGCAGCAATCCGTTCTGAAACCAACCGGCAAATTACTCAAAATGCTTAACTCGCCGAGAAAATCACTTTTCTTCTACAATAATTGTTTGGGTAAAAATAGTTAATTTTGATGCAAGCCGTTCTGAAACCAACCGGTAAATTACTCAAAATGCTTTACTATCCGAGAAAATCACTTTTGTTATAAATATACGTTTTGCAAAAAATAGTTAATATTGATGCAACCCGTTCTGAGACCAACCGGCAAATTACTCAAAATGCTTAACTGGCCGAGAAAATCAAATTTCTTCTGTAATGATTGTTTGCCAAAAAATAGTTAATTATAATGCAAGCCGTTCTGTAACCAACCGGCAAATTACTCAAAATGCTTAACTCGCCGAGAAAATCACTTTTCTTCTACAATAATTGTTTGGGAAAAAATAGTTAATTTTGATGCAAGCCGTTCTGTAACCAACCGGCTAATTACTCAAAATGCTCAACTCGCCGAGAAAATCACTTTTTTCCCAAATTGATTGATGGGCAAAAAATAGTTAATTTTGATGCAAGCCGTTCTGAAACCAACCGGTAAATTACTCAAAATGCTTTACTATCCGAGAAAATCACTTTTGTTATAAATATACGTTTTGCAAAAAATAGTTAATATTGATGCAACCCGTTCTGAAACCAACCGGAAAATTACTCAAAATGCTCATCTCGCCGAGAAAATCACTTTTCTTCTATAATGATTGTTTGGCAAAAAATAGTTAATTTTGGTGCAAGCCGTTCTGAAAATAACCGGCAAATTACTCAAAATGTTTAACTCGCCGAGAAAATCACTTTTCTTCCAAAATGAACGTTTGGCAAAAAATAGTTAATTTTGCTGCAAGAAGTTCTGAAACCAACCGTCAAATTACTCAAAATGCTTAACTATCCGAGAAAATCACTATTGTTCGAAAATAAACGTTTTGCAAAAAATAGTTAATATTGATGCAACCCGTTCTGAGACCAACCGGCAAATTACTCAAAATGCTTAACTGGCCGGGAAAATGACATTTCTTCTGTAATGATTGTTTGCCAAAAAATAGTTAATTTTGCAGCAAGCCGTTCTGAAACCAACCGGCAAATTACTCAAAATGCTCAACTCACCGAGAAAATCACATTTCTTCTATGATTGTTTGAGAAAAAATAGTTAATGTTGATGCAATCCGTTCTGAAACCAACCGGCAAATTCCTCAAAATGCTTAACTCGCCGAGAAAATCACCTTTTTCCCAAATTGATGATGGGCCAAAAATAGTTAATTTTGCTGCAAGCCGCTCTGAAACCAACCGTCAAATTACTCAAAATGCTTAACAGGCCCAGAAAATCACTTTTGTTCTAAACATACGTTTTGCAAAAAATAGTTAATATTGCTGCAATCCGTTCTGAGACCAACCGCCAAATTACTCAAAATGCTCAACTCGCCGAGAAAATCACTTTTCTTCTATAATGATTGTTTGGGAAAAAATAGTTAATTTTGATGCAAGCCGTTCTGTAACCAACCGGCAAATTACTCAAAATGCGTAACTGGCCGAGAAAATATCTTTTATTCGAAAATGAACGTTTGACAAGAAATAGTTAATATTGATGCAAGCCGTTCTGAAACCAACCGTCAAATTCCTCGAAATGCTTAACTCGCCGAGAAAATCACTTTTCTTCTATAATGATAGTTTGGGAAAAAATAGTTAATTTTGATGCAATCCGTTCTGAAACCAACCGGCAAATTACTCAAAATGCTTGATTGGCCGAGAAAATCACTTTTCTTCTAAATGATTGTTTGGCAAAAAACAGTTAATTTTGGTGCAAGCCGTTCTGAAACCAACCGGCAAATTACTCAAAATGCTCAACTCACCGAGAAAATCACATTTCTTCTATAATGATTGTTTGGGAAAAAATAGTTAATTTTGATGCAATCCGTTCTGAAACCCACCGGCAAATTACTCAAAATGCTTAACTGGCCGAGAAAATGACATTTCTTCCAAAATGAACGTTTGGCAAAAAATAGTTAATTTTGCAGCAATCCGTTCTGAAACCAACCGGCAAATTACTCAAAATGCTTAACTCGCCGAGAAAATCACTTTTCTTCTACAATAATTGTTTGGGTAAAAATAGTTAATTTTGATGCAAGCCGTTCTGAAACCAACCGGTAAATTACTCAAAATGCTTTACTATCCGAGAAAATCACTTTTGTTATAAATATACGTTTTGCAAAAAATAGTTAATATTGATGCAACCCGTTCTGAGACCAACCGGCAAATTACTCAAAATGCTTAACTGGCCGAGAAAATCAAATTTCTTCTGTAATGATTGTTTGCCAAAAAATAGTTAATTATAATGCAAGCCGTTCTGTAACCAACCGGCAAATTACTCAAAATGCTTAACTCGCCGAGAAAATCACTTTTCTTCTACAATAATTGTTTGGGAAAAAATAGTTAATTTTGATGCAAGCCGTTCTGTAACCAACCGGCTAATTACTCAAAATGCTCAACTCGCCGAGAAAATCACTTTTTTCCCAAATTGATTGATGGGCAAAAAATAGTTAATTTTGATGCAAGCCGTTCTGAAACCAACCGGTAAATTACTCAAAATGCTTTACTATCCGAGAAAATCACTTTTGTTATAAATATACGTTTTGCAAAAAATAGTTAATATTGATGCAACCCGTTCTGAAACCAACCGGAAAATTACTCAAAATGCTCATCTCGCCGAGAAAATCACTTTTCTTCTATAATGATTGTTTGGCAAAAAATAGTTAATTTTGGTGCAAGCCGTTCTGAAAATAACCGGCAAATTACTCAAAATGTTTAACTCGCCGAGAAAATCACTTTTCTTCCAAAATGAACGTTTGGCAAAAAATAGTTAATTTTGCTGCAAGAAGTTCTGAAACCAACCGTCATATTACTCAAAATGCTTAACTATCCGAGAAAATCACTATTGTTCGAAAATAAACGTTTTGCAAAAAATAGTTAATATTGATGCAACCCGTTCTGAGACCAACCGGCAAATTACTCAAAATGCTTAACTGGCCGGGAAAATGACATTTCTTCTGTAATGATTGTTTGCCAAAAAATAGTTAATTTTGCAGCAAGCCGTTCTGAAACCAACCGGCAAATTACTCAAAATGCTCAACTCACCGAGAAAATCACATTTCTTCTATGATTGTTTGGGAAAAAATAGTTAATGTTGATGCAATCCGTTCTGAAACCAACCGGCAAATTCCTCAAAATGCTTAACTCGCCGAGAAAATCACCTTTTTCCCAAATTGATGATGGGCCAAAAATAGTTAATTTTGCTGCAAGCCGCTCTGAAACCAACCGTCAAATTACTCAAAATGCTTAACAGGCCCAGAAAATCACTTTTGTTCTAAACATACGTTTTGCAAAAAATAGTTAATATTGCTGCAATCCGTTCTGAGACCAACCGCCAAATTACTCAAAATGCTCAACTCGCCGAGAAAATCACTTTTCTTCTATAATGATTGTTTGGGAAAAAATAGTTAATTTTGATGCAAGCCGTTCTGTAACCAACCGGCAAATTACTCAAAATGCGTAACTGGCCGAGAAAATATCTTTTATTCGAAAATGAACGTTTGACAAGAAATAGTTAATATTGATGCAAGCCGTTCTGAAACCAACCGTCAAATTCCTCGAAATGCTTAACTCGCCGAGAAAATCACTTTTCTTCTATAATGATAGTTTGGGAAAAAATAGTTAATTTTGATGCAATCCGTTCTGAAACCAACCGGCAAATTACTCAAAATGCTTGATTGGGCGAGAAAATCACTTTTCTTCTAAATGATTGTTTGGCAAAAAACAGTTAATTTTGGTGCAAGCCGTTCTGAAAACAACCGGCAAATTACTCAAAATGCTTCACTGGCCGAGAAAATGACATTTCTTCTGCAATGATTGTTTGCCAAAAAATAGTTAATTTTGCAGCAAGCCGTTCTGAAACCAACCGGCAAATTACTCAAAATGCTCACCTCACCGAGAAAATCACATTTCTTCTATAATGATTGTTTGGGAAAAATAGTTAATTTTGATGCAATCCGTTCTGAAACCAACCGGCAAATTACTCAAAATGCTTAACTCGCCGAGAAAATCACTTTTCTTCTATAATAATTGTTTGGGAAAAAATAGTTAATTTTGATGCAAGCCGTTCTGTAACCAACCGGCAAATTACTCAAAATGCTCAAATGGCCGAGAAAATTACTTTTCTTCCAAAATGAACGTTTAGCAAAAAATAGTTAATATTGATGCAAGCCGTTCTGAAACCAACCGGCAAATTACTCAAAACGCTCAACTCGCCGAGCAAAACACTTTTTTTCCAAATTGATTGATGGGCCATATATAGTTAATTTTGCAGCAAGACGTTCTGAATCCAACCATCAAATTACTCAAAATGCTTAACTGGCCGAAAAAAATCACTTTTCTTCCAAAATGAACGTTTAGCAAAAAATAGTTAATATTGGTGCAATCCGTTCTGAAACCAACCGGCAAATTACTCAAAATCTTTAACTGGCCGAGAAAATGACATTTCTTCTGTAACGATTGTTTGGCAAAAAATAGTTAATTTTGCAGCAAGCCGTTCTGAAACCAACCGGCAAATTACTCAAAATGCTCAACTCACCGAGAAAATCACATTTCTTCTATAATGATTGTTTGGGGAAAAATAGTTAATTTTGATGCAATCCGTTCTGAAACCAACCGGAAAATTACTCAAAATGCTCAACTCGCCGAGTAAATCACTTTTTTCCCAAATTGATTGATGGGCCAAAAATAGTTAATTTTGCTGCAAGCCGCTCTGAAACCAACCGTCAAATTACTCAAAATGCTTAACTGGCCGAGAAAATCACCTTTGTTCTAAATATACGTTTTGCAAAAAATAGTTAATATTGCTGCAATCCGTTCTGAGACCAACCGGCAAATTACTCAAAATGCTTAACTCGCCGAGAAAATCACTTTTCTTCTTTAATGATTGTTTGGGAAAAAATAGTTAATTTTGATGCAAGCCGTTCTGTAACCAACCGGCAAATTACTCAAAATGCTCAACTAGCCGAGAAAATCACTTTTCTTCTATAATGATTGTTTGCCAAAAAATAGTTAATTTTAATGCAAGCCGTTCTGAAACCAACCGGCAAATTACTCAAAATGCTTAACTGGCCGAGAAAATCACTTTTCTTCTATAATAATTGTTTGGGAAAAAATAGTTTATTTTGATGCAAGCCGTTCTGTAACCAACCGGCTAATTACTCAAAATGCTTAACTGGCCGAGAAAATCACTTTTGTTCGAAAATGATTGGCAAAAAATGTTTAATTTTGATGCAAGCCGTTTTGAAACCAACCGGCAAATTACTCAAAATGCTTTACTATCCGAGAAAATCACTTTTGTTCTAAATATACGTTTTGCAAAAAATAGTTAATATTGATGCAACCCGTTCTGAGACCAACCGGCAAATTACTCAAAATGCTTAATTGGCCGAGGAAATCACTTTTGTTCGAAAATAGACATTTTGCAAAAATTAGTTAATATTGATGCAATCCGTTCTGAAACCAATCGTCAAATTACTCAAAATGCTCAACTCGCCGAGAAAATCACTTTTCTTCAATAATGATTGTTTGGGAAAAAATAGTTAATTTTGATGCAAGTCGTTCTGAAACCAACCGGCAAATTACTCAAAATGCTTAACTCGCCGAGAAAATCACTTTTCTTCTATAATGATTGTTTGGGAAAAAATAGTTAATTTTGATGCAAGCCGTTCTGAAACCAACCGGCAAATTACTCAAAATGCTTGATTGGCGGAGAAGATCACTTTTCTTCCAAAATGAACGTTTGGCAAAAAAAAGTTAATTTTGCTGCAAGAAGTTCTGAAACAAACCGGCAAATTACTCAAAATGCTGAACTATCCGAGAAAATCACTATTGTTCGAAAATAAACGTTTTGCAAAAAATAGTTAATATTGATGCAAGCCGTTCTGAAACCAACCGGCAAATTACTCAAAATGCTCAACTCACCGAGAAAATCACATTTCTTCTATAATGATTGTTTGGGAAATAATAGTTAATTTTGATGCAATCCGTTCTGAAACCCACCGGCAAATTACTCAAAATGCTTAACTGGCCGAGAAAATGACATTTCTTCCAAAATGAACGTTTGGCAAAAAATAGTTAATTTTGCAGCAATCCGTTCTGAAACCAACCGGCAAATTACTCAAAATGCTTAACTCGCCGAGAAAATCACTTTTCTTCTACAATAATTGTTTGGGTAAAAATAGTTAATTTTGATGCAAGCCGTTCTGAAACCAACCGGTAAATTACTCAAAATGCTTTACTATCCGAGAAAATCACTTTTGTTATAAATATACGTTTTGCAAAAAATAGTTAATATTGATGCAACCCGTTCTGAGACCAACCGGCAAATTACTCAAAATGCTTAACTGGTCGAGAAAATCAAATTTCTTCTGTAATGATTGTTTGCCAAAAAATAGTTAATTATAATGCAAGCCGTTCTGTAACCAACCGGCAAATTACTCAAAATGCTTAACTCGCCGAGAAAATCACTTTTCTTCTACAATAATTGTTTGGGAAAAAATATTTAATTTTGATGCAAGCCGTTCTGTAACCAACCGGCTAATTACTCAAAATGCTCAACTCGCCGAGAAAATCACTTTTTTCCCAAATTGATTGATGGGCAAAAAATAGTTAATTTTGATGCAAGCCGTTCTGAAACCAACCGGTAAATTACTCAAAATGCTTTACTATCCGAGAAAATCACTTTTGTTATAAATATACGTTTTGCAAAAAATAGTTAATATTGATGCAACCCGTTCTGAAACCAACCGGAAAATTACTCAAAATGCTCATCTCGCCGAGAAAATCACTTTTCTTCTATAATGATTGTTTGGCAAAAAATAGTTAATTTTGGTGCAAGCCGTTCTGAAAATAACCGGCAAATTACTCAAAATGTTTAACTCGCCGAGAAAATCACTTTTCTTCAAAATGAACGTTTGGCAAAAAATAGTTAATTTTGCTGCAAGAAGTTCTGAAACCAACCGTCAAATTACTCAAAATGCTTAACTATCCGAGAAAATCACTATTGTTCGAAAATAAACGTTTTGCAAAAAATAGTTAATATTGATGCAACCCGTTCTGAGACCAACCGGCAAATTACTCAAAATGCTTAACTGGCCGGGAAAATGACATTTCTTCTGTAATGATTGTTTGCCAAAAAATAGTTAATTTTGCAGCAAGCCGTTCTGAAACCAACCGGCAAATTACTCAAAATGCTCAACTCACCGAGAAAATCACATTTCTTCTATGATTGTTTGGGAAAAAATAGTTAATGTTGATGCAATCCGTTCTGAAACCAACCGGCAAATTCCTCAAAATGCTTAACTCGCCGAGAAAATCACCTTTATCCCAAATTGATGATGGGCCAAAAATAGTTAATTTTGCTGCAAGCCGCTCTGAAACCAACCGTCAAATTACTCAAAATGCTTAACAGGCCCAGAAAATCACTTTTGTTCTAAACATACGTTTTGCAAAAAATAGTTAATATTGCTGCAATCCGTTCTGAGACCAACCGCCAAATTACTCAAAATGCTTAACTCGCCGAGAAAATCACTTTTCTTCTATAATGATTGTTTGGGAAAAAATAGTTAATTTTGATGCAAGCCGTTCTGTAACCAACCGGCAAATTACTCAAAATGCGTAACTGGCCGAGAAAATATCTTTTATTCGAAAATGAACGTTTGACAAGAAATAGTTAATATTGATGCAAGCCGTTCTGAAACCAACCGTCAAATTCCTCGAAATGCTTAACTCGCCGAGAAAATCACTTTTCTTCTATAATGATAGTTTGGGAAAAAATAGTTAATTTTGATGCAATCCGTTCTGAAACCAACCGGCAAATTACTCAAAATGCTTGATTGGCCGAGAAAATCACTTTTCTTCTAAATGATTGTTTGGCAAAAAACAGTTAATTTTGGTGCAAGCCGTTCTGAAAACAACCGGCAAATTACTCAAAATGCTTAACTGGCCGAGAAAATGACATTTCTTCTGCAATGATTGTTTGCCAAAAAATAGTTAATTTTGCAGCAAGCCGTTCTGAAACCAACCGGCAAATTACTCAAAATGCTCACCTCACCGAGAAAATCACATTTCTTCTATAATGATTGTTTGGGAAAAAATAGTTAATTTTGATGCAATCCGTTCTGAAACCAACCGGCAAATTACTCAAAATGCTTAACTCGCCGAGAAAATCACTTTTCTTCTATAATAATTGTTTGGGAAAAAATAGTTAATTTTGATGCAAGCCGTTCTGTAACCAACCGGCAAATTACTCAAAATGCTCAAATGGCCGAGAAAATTACTTTTCTTCCAAAATGAACGTTTAGCAAAAAATAGTTAATATTGATGCAAGCCGTTCTGAAACCAACCGGCAAATTACTCAAAACGCTCAACTCGCCGAGCAAAACACTTTTTTTCCAAATTGATTGATGGGCCATATATAGTTAATTTTGCAGCAAGACGTTCTGAAACCAACCATCAAATTACTCAAAATGCTTAACTGGCCGAAAAAAATCACTTTTCTTCCAAAATGAACGTTGAGCAAAAAATAGTTAATATTGGTGCAATCCGTTCTGAAACCAACCGGCAAATTACTCAAAATCTTTAACTGGCCGAGAAAATGACATTTCTTCTGTAACGATTGTTTGGCAAAAAATAGTTAATTTTGCAGCAAGCCGTTCTGAAACCAACCGGCAAATTACTCAAAATGCTCAACTCACCGAGAAAATCACATTTCTTCTATAATGATTGTTTGGGGAAAAATAGTTAATTTTGATGCAATCCGTTCTGAAACCAACCGGAAAATTACTCAAAATGCTCAACTCGCCGAGTAAATCACTTTTTTCCCAAATTGATTGATGGGCCAAAAATAGTTAATTTTGCTGCAAGCCGCTCTGAAACCAACCGTCAAATTACTCAAAATGCTTAACTGGCCGAGAAAATCACCTTTGTTCTAAATATACGTTTTGCAAAAAATAGTTAATATTGATGCAATCCGTTCTGAAACCAACCGGCAAATTACTCAAAATGCTTTACTATCCGAGAAAATCACCTTTGTTCTAAATATACGTTTTGCAAAAAATAGTTAATATTGATGCAATCCGTTCTGAAACCAACCGGCAAATTACTCAAAATGCTTTACTATCCGAGAAAATCACATTTCTTCTGTAATGATTGTTTGCCAAAAAATAGTTAATTATAATGCAAGCCGTTTTGAAACCAACCGGCAAATAACTCAAAACGCTTAATTGGCCGAGGAAATCACTTTTGTTCGAAAATAGACATTTTGCAAAAATTAGTTAATATTGATGCAATCCGTTCTGAAACCAACCGGAAAATTACTCAAAATGCTCAACTCGCCGAGAAAATCACTTTTCTTCTCTAATGATTGTTTGGCAAAAAATAGTTAATTTTGGTGCAAGCCGTTCTGAAAATAACCGGCAAATTACTCAAAATGCTTAACTCGCCGAGAAAATCACTTTTCTTCCAAAATGAACGTTTGGCAAAAAATAGTTAATTTTGCTGCAAGAAGTTCTGAAACCAACCGGCAAATTACTCAAAATGCTTAACTATCCGAGAAAATCACTATTGTTCGAAAATAAACGTTTTGCAAAAAATAGTTAATATTGATGCAACCCGTTCTGAGACCAACCGGCAAATTACTCAAAATGCTTAACTGGCCGGGAAAATGACATTTCTTCTGTAATGATTGTTTGCCAAAAAATAGTTACTTTTGCAGCAAGCCGTTCTGAAACCAACCGGCAAATTACTCAAAATGCTCAACTCACCGAGAAAATCACATTTCTTCTATAATGATTGTTTGGGAAAAAATAGTTAATTTTGATGCAATCCGTTCTGAAACCAACCGGCAAATTACTCAAAATGCTTAACTCGCGAGAATATCACTTTTCTTCTATAATAGTTGTTTGGGAAAAAATAGTTAATTTTGATGCAAGCCGTTCTGTAACCAACCGGCTAATTACTCAAAATGCTCAACTCGCCGAGAAAATCACCTTTTTCCCAAATTGATGATGGGCCAAAAATAGTTAATTTTGCTGCAAGCCGCTCTGAAACCAAGCGTCAAATTACTCAAAATGTTTAACTGGCCCAGAAAATCACTTTTGTTCTAAACATACGTTTTGCAAAAAATAGTTAATATTGCTGCAATCCGTTCTGAGACCAACCGCCAAATTACTCAAAATGCTTAACTCGCCGAGAAAATCACTTTTCTTCTATGATGATTGTTTGGGAAAAAATAGTTAATTTTGATGCAAGCCGTTCTGTAACCAACCGGCAAATTACTCAAAATGCGTAACTGGCCGAGAAAATATCTTTTATTCGAAAATGAACGTTTGACAAGAAATAGTTAATATTGATGCAAGCCGTTCTGAAACCAACCGTCAAATTACTCAAAATGCTCAACTCGCCGAGAAAATCACTTTTCTTCAATAATGATTGTTTGGGAAAAAATAGTTAATTTTGATGCAAGTCGTTCTGAAACCAACCGGCAAATTACTCAAAATGCTTAACTCGCCGAGAAAATCACTTTTCTTCTATAATGATAGTTTGGGAAAAAATAGTTAATTTTGATGCAATCCGTTCTGAAACCAACCGGCAAATTACTCAAAATGCTTGATTGGCCGAGAAAATCACTTTTCTTCTGAATGATTGTTTGGCAAAAAATAGTTAATTTTGGTGCAAGCCGTTCTGAAAACAACCGGCAAATTACTCAAAATGCTTAACTCGCCGAGAAAATCACTTTTCTTCCAAAATGAACGTTTGGCAAAAACTAGTTAATTTTGCTGCAAGAAGTTCTGAAACCAACCATCAAATTACTCAAAATGCTGAACTGGCCGAGAAAATCACTTTTGTTCTAAATATACGTTTTGCAAAAAATAGTTAATATTGCTGCAATCCGTTCTGAGACCAACCGGCAAATTACTCAAAATGCTTATCTCGCCGAGAAAATGACTTTTCTTCCAAAATGAACGTTTAGCAAAAAACAGTTAATATTGATGCAAGCCGTTCTGAAACCAACCGGCAAATTACTCAAAACGCTCAACTCGCCGAGCAAAACACTTTTTTTCCAAATTGATTGATGGGCCATATATAGTTAATTTTGCAGCAAGACGTTCTGAAACCAACCATCAAATTACTCAAAATGCTTAATTGGCCGAGAAAATCACTTTTCTTCCAAACTGAACGTTTAGCAAAAAATAGTTAATATTGGTGCAATCCGTTCTGAAACCAACCGGCAAATTACTCAAAATGTTTAACTGGCCGAGAAAATGACATTTCTTCTGTAATGATTGTTTGGCAAAAAATAGTTAATTTTGCAGCAAGCCTTTCTGAAACCAACCGGCAAATTACTCAAAATGCTCAAATCACCGAGAAAATCACATTTCTTCTATAATGATTGTTTGGGGAAAAATAGTTAATTTTGATGCAATCCGTTCTGAAACCAACCGGAAAATTACTCAAAATGCTCAACTCGCCGAGAAAATCACTTTTCTTCTATAATAATTCTTTGGGAAAAAATAGTTAATTTTGATGCAAGCCGTTCTGTAACCAACCGACTAATTACTCAAAATGCTCAACTCGCCGAGAAAATCACTTTTTTCCCAAATTGATTGATGGGCCAAAAATAGTTAATTTTGCTGCAAGCCGCTCTGAAACCAACCGTCAAATTACTCAAAATGCTTAACTGGCCGAGAAAATCACATTTGTCCGAAAATGATTGGCAAAAAATATTTAATTTTGATGCAATCCGTTTTGAAACCAACCGGCAAATTACTCAAAATGCTTTACTATCCGAGAAAATCACCTTTGTTCCAAATATACGTTTTGCAAAAAATAGTTAATATTGATGCAATCCGTTCTGAAACCAACCAACAAATTACTCAAAATGCTTTACTATCCGAGAAAATCACTTTTGTTCTAAATATACGTTTTGCAAAAAATAGTTAATATTGATGTAACCCGTTCTGAGACCAACCGGCAAATTACTCAAAATGCTTCACTGGCCGAGAAAATCACATTTCTTCTGTAATGATTGTTTGCCAAAAAATAGTTAATTATAATGCAAGCCGTTTTGAAACCAACCGGCAAATAACTCAGAACGCTTAATTGGCCGAGGAAATCACTTTTGTTCGAAAATAGACATTTTGCAAAAAATTAGTTAATATTGATGCAATCCGTTCTGAAACCAACCGGAAAATTACTCAAAATGCTCAACTCGCCGAGAAAATCACTTTTCTTCTATAATGATTGTTTGGCAAAAAATAGTTAATTTTGGTGCAAGCCGTTCTGAAAATAACCGGCAAATTACTCAAAATGCTTAACTCGCCGAGAAAATCACTTTTCTTCCAAAATGAACGTTTGGCAAAAAATAGTTAATTTTGCTGCAAGAAGTTCTGAAACCAACCGGCAAATTACTCAAAATGCTTAACTATCCGAGAAAATCACTATTGTTCGAAAATAAACGTTTTGCAAAAAATAGTTAATATTGATGCAACCCGTTCTGAGACCAACCGGCAAATTACTCAAAATGCTTAACTGGCCGGGAAAATGACATTTCTTCTGTAATGATTGTTTGCCAAAAAATAGTTAATTTTGCAGCAAGCCGTTCTGAAACCAACCGGCAAATTACTCAAAATGCTCAACTCACCGAGAAAATCACATTTCTTCTATAATGATTGTTTGGGAAAAAATAGTTAATTTTGATGCAATCCGTTCTGAAACCAACCGGCAAATTACTCAAAATGCTTAACTCGCCGAGAAAATCACTTTTCTTCTATCATAGTTCTTTGGGAAAAAATAGTTAATTTTGATGCAAGCCGTTCTGTAACCAACCGACTAATTACTCAAAATGCTCAACTCGCCGAGAAAATCACCTTTTTCCCAAATTGATGATGGGCCAAAAATAGTTAATTTTGCTGCAAGCCGCTCTGAAACCAAGCGTCAAATTACTCAAAATGTTTAACTGGCCCAGAAAATCACTTTTGTTCTAAACATACGTTTTGCAAAAAATAGTTAATATTGCTGCAATCCGTTCTGAGACCAACCGCCAAATTTACTCAAAATGCTTAACTCGCCGAGAAAATCACTTTTCTTCTATGATGATTGTTTGGGAAAAAATAGTTAATTTTGATGCAAGCCGTTCTGTAACCAACCGGCAAATTACTCAAAATGCGTAACTGGCCGAGAAAATATCTTTTATTCGAAAATGAACGTTTGACAAGAAATAGTTAATATTGATGCAAGCCGTTCTGAAACCAACCGTCAAATTACTCAAAATGCTCAACTCGCCGAGAAAATCACTTTTCTTCAATAATGATTGTTTGGGAAAAAATAGTTAATTTTGATGCAAGTCGTTCTGAAACCAACCGGCAAATTACTCAAAATGCTTAACTCGCCGAGAAAATCACTTTTCTTCTATAATGATAGTTTGGGAAAAAATAGTTAATTTTGATGCAATCCGTTCTGAAACCAACCGGCAAATTACTCAAAATGCTTGATTGGCCGAGAAAATCACTTTTCTTCTGAATGATTGTTTGGCAAAAAATAGTTAATTTTGGTGCAAGCCGTTCTGAAAACAACCGGCAAATTACTCAAAATGCTTAACTCGCCGAGAAAATCACTTTTCTTCCAAAATGAACGTTTGGCAAAAACTAGTTAATTTTGCTGCAAGAAGTTCTGAAACCAACCATCAAATTACTCAAAATGCTGAACTGGCCGAGAAAATCACTTTTGTTCTAAATATACGTTTTGCAAAAAATAGTTAATATTGCTGCAATCCGTTCTGAGACCAACCGGCAAATTACTCAAAATGCTTATCTCGCCGAGAAAATGACTTTTCTTCCAAAATGAACGTTTAGCAA
The DNA here is from genome assembly GCF_047496885.1 of Scyliorhinus torazame. Classification (NCBI taxonomy): domain Eukaryota; kingdom Metazoa; phylum Chordata; class Chondrichthyes; order Carcharhiniformes; family Scyliorhinidae; genus Scyliorhinus; species Scyliorhinus torazame. The sequence goes on along the minus strand of NW_027308044.1, from coordinate 136,927 downwards.
AAAACAGTTAATATTGATGCAAGCCGTTCTGAAACCAACCGGCAAATTACTCAAAACGCTCAACTCGCCGAGCAAAACACTTTTTTTCCAAATTGATTGATGGGCCATATATAGTTAATTTTGCAGCAAGACGTTCTGAAACCAACCATCAAATTACTCAAAATGCTTAATTGGCCGAGAAAATCACTTTTCTTCCAAACTGAACGTTTAGCAAAAAATAGTTAATATTGGTGCAATCCGTTCTGAAACCAACCGGCAAATTACTCAAAATGTTTAACTGGCCGAGAAAATGACATTTCTTCTGTAATGATTGTTTGGCAAAAAATAGTTAATTTTGCAGCAAGCCTTTCTGAAACCAACCGGCAAATTACTCAAAATGCTCAAATCACCGAGAAAATCACATTTCTTCTATAATGATTGTTTGGGGAAAAATAGTTAATTTTGATGCAATCCGTTCTGAAACCAACCGGAAAATTACTCAAAATGCTCAACTCGCCGAGAAAATCACTTTTCTTCTATAATAATTCTTTGGGAAAAAATAGTTAATTTTGATGCAAGCCGTTCTGTAACCAACCGACTAATTACTCAAAATGCTCAACTCGCCGAGAAAATCACTTTTTTCCCAAATTGATTGATGGGCCAAAAATAGTTAATTTTGCTGCAAGCCGCTCTGAAACCAACCGTCAAATTACTCAAAATGCTTAACTGGCCGAGAAAATCACATTTGTCCGAAAATGATTGGCAAAAAATATTTAATTTTGATGCAATCCGTTTTGAAACCAACCGGCAAATTACTCAAAATGCTTTACTATCCGAGAAAATCACCTTTGTTCCAAATATACGTTTTGCAAAAAATAGTTAATATTGATGCAATCCGTTCTGAAACCAACCAACAAATTACTCAAAATGCTTTACTATCCGAGAAAATCACTTTTGTTCTAAATATACGTTTTGCAAAAAATAGTTAATATTGATGTAACCCGTTCTGAGACCAACCGGCAAATTACTCAAAATGCTTCACTGGCCGAGAAAATCACATTTCTTCTGTAATGATTGTTTGCCAAAAAATAGTTAATTATAATGCAAGCCGTTTTGAAACCAACCGGCAAATAACTCAGAACGCTTAATTGGCCGAGGAAATCACTTTTGTTCGAAAATAGACATTTTGCAAAAAATTAGTTAATATTGATGCAATCCGTTCTGAAACCAACCGGAAAATTACTCAAAATGCTCAACTCGCCGAGAAAATCACTTTTCTTCTATAATGATTGTTTGGCAAAAAATAGTTAATTTTGGTGCAAGCCGTTCTGAAAATAACCGGCAAATTACTCAAAATGCTTAACTCGCCGAGAAAATCACTTTTCTTCCAAAATGAACGTTTGGCAAAAAATAGTTAATTTTGCTGCAAGAAGTTCTGAAACCAACCGGCAAATTACTCAAAATGCTTAACTATCCGAGAAAATCACTATTGTTCGAAAATAAACGTTTTGCAAAAAATAGTTAATATTGATGCAACCCGTTCTGAGACCAACCGGCAAATTACTCAAAATGCTTAACTGGCCGGGAAAATGACATTTCTTCTGTAATGATTGTTTGCCAAAAAATAGTTAATTTTGCAGCAAGCCGTTCTGAAACCAACCGGCAAATTACTCAAAATGCTCAACTCACCGAGAAAATCACATTTCTTCTATAATGATTGTTTGGGAAAAAATAGTTAATTTTGATGCAATCCGTTCTGAAACCAACCGGCAAATTACTCAAAATGCTTAACTCGCCGAGAAAATCACTTTTCTTCTATCATAGTTCTTTGGGAAAAAATAGTTAATTTTGATGCAAGCCGTTCTGTAACCAACCGGCTAATTACTCAAAATGCTCAACTCGCCGAGAAAATCACATTTTTCCCAAATTGATTGATGGGCCAAAAATAGTTAATTTTGCTGCAAGCCGCTCTGGAACCAACCGGCAAATTACTCAAAATGCTTGATTGGCCGAGAAGATCACTTTTCTTCCAAAATGAACGTTTGGCAAAAAAAAGTTAATTTTGCTGCAAGAAGTTCTGAAACCAACCGGCAAATTACTCAAAATGCTGAACTATCCGAGAAAATCACTATTGTTCGAAAATAAACGTTTTGCAAAAAATAGTTAATATTGATGCAACCCGTTCTGAGACCAACCGGCAAATTACTCAAAATGCTTAACTGGCCGAGAAAATCACATTTCTTCTGTAATGATTGTTTGCCAAAAAATAGTTAATTGTAATGCAAGCCGTTTTGAAACCAACCGGCAAATTACTCAAAATGCTCAACTCGCCGAGAAAATCACTTTTCTTTTATAATGATTGTTTGGGAAAAAACAGTCAATTTTGATGCAAGCCGTTCTGTAACCAACCGCCAAATTACTCAAAATGCTTAATTGGCCGAGGAAATCACTTTTGTTCGAAAATAGACATTTTGCAAAAATTAGTTAATATTGATGCAAGCCGTTCTGAAACCAACCGGAAAATTACTCAAAATGCTCAACTCGCCGTGAAAATCACTTTTCCTCTATGTTGATTGTTTGGCAAAAAATAGTTAATTTTGGTGCCAACCGTTCTGAAACCAACCGGCAAATTACTCAAAATGCTCACCTCACCGAGAAAATCACATTTCTTCTATAATGATTGTTTGGGAAAAAATAGTTAATTTTGATGCAATCCGTTCGGAGACCAACCGGCAAATTACTCAAAATGCTTAACTGGCCGAGAAAATGACATTTCTTCTGCAATGATTGTTTGCCAAAAAATAGTTAATTTTGGTGCCAACCGTTCTGAAACCAACCGGCAAATTACTCAAAATGCTCACCTCACCGAGAAAATCACATTTCTTCTATAATGATTGTTTGGGAAAAAATAGTTAATTTTGATGCAATCCGTTCTGAAACCAACCGGCAAATTACTCAAAATGCTTAACTCGCCGAGAAAATCAGTTTTCTTCTATAATAATTGTTTGGGAAAAAATAGTTAATTTTGATGCAAGCCGTTCTGTCACCAACCGGCTAATTACTCAAAATGCTCAACTCGCCGAGAAAATCACTTTTTTCCCAAATTGATTGATGGGCCAAAAATAGTTAATTATGCTGCAAGCCGCTCTGAAACCAACCGTCAAATTGCTCAAAATGCTGAACTGGCCGAGAAAATCACTTTTGTTCTAAATATACGTTTTGCAAAAAATAGTTAATATTGCTGCAATCCGTTCTGAGACCAACCGGCAAATTACTCAAAATGCTTAACTGGCCGAGAAAATCACTTTTCTTCCAAAATGAACGTTTAGCAAAAAATAGTTAATATTGGTGCAATCCGTTCTGAAACCAACCGGCAAATTACTCAAAATGCTCAACTCGCCGAGAAAATCACTTTTCTTCTATAATAATTCTTTCGGAAAAAATAGTTAATTTTGATGCAAGCCGTTCTGTAACCAACCGACTAATTACTCAAAATGCTCAACTCGCCGAGAAAATCACTTTTTTCCCAAATTGATTGATGGGCCAAAAATAGTTAATTTTGCTGCAAGCCGCTCTGAAACCAACCGTCAAATTACTCAAAATGCTTAACTGGCCGAGAAAATCACATTTGTTCGAAAATGATTGGCAAAAAATATTTAATTTTGATGCAATCCGTTTTGAAACCAGCCGGCAAATTACTCAAAATGCTTTACTATCCGAGAAAATCACTTTTGTTCTAAATATACGTTTTGCAAAAAATAGTGAATATTGATGCAACCCGTTCTGAGACCAACCGGCAAATTACTCAAAATGCTTAACTGGCCGAGAAAATCACATTTCTTCTGTAATGATTGTTTGCCAAAAAATAGTTAATTATATTGCAAGCCGTTTTGAAACCAACCGGCAAATAACTCAAAACGCTTAATTGGCCGAGGAAATCACTTTTGTTCGAAAATAGACATTTTGCAAAAATTAGTTAATATTGATGCAATTTGTTCTGAAACCAACCGGAAATTTACTCAAAATGCTCAACTCGCCGAGAAAATCACTTTTCTTCTATAATGATTGTTTGGCAAAAAATAGTTAATTTTGGTGCAAGCCGTTCTGAAAATAACCGGCAAATTACTCAAAATGTTTAACTCGCCGAGAAAATCACTTTTCTTCCAAAATGAACGTTTGGCAAAAAAAAGTTAATTTTGCTGCAAGAAGTTCTGAAACCAACCGGCAAATTACTCAAAATGCTGAACTATCCGAGAAAATCACTATTGTTCGAAAATAAACGTTTTGCAAAAATTAGTTAATATTGATGCAAGCCGTTCTGAAACCAACCGGAAAATTACTCAAAATGCTCAACTCGCCGTGAAAATCACTTTTCCTCTATGTTGATTGTTTGGCAAAAAATAGTTAATTTTGGTGCCAACCGTTCTGAAACCAACCGGCAAATTACTCAAAATGCTCACCTCACCGAGAAAATCACATTTCTTCTATAATGATTGTTTGGGAAAAAATAGTTAATTTTGATGCAATCCGTTCGGAGACCAACCGGCAAATTACTCAAAATGCTTTACTGGCCGAGAAAATGACATTTCTTCTGCAATGATTGTTTGCCAAAAAATAGTTAATTTTGCAGCAAGCCGTTCTGAAACCAACCGGCAAATTACTCAAAATGCTCACCTCACCGAGAAAGTCACATTTCTTCTATAATGATTGTTTGGGAAAAAATAGTTAATTTTGATGCAATCCGTTCTGAAACCAACCGGCAAATTACTCAAAATGCTTAACTCGCCGAGAAAATCACTTTTCTTCTATAATAATTGTTTGGGAAAAAATAGTTAATTTTGATGCAAGCCGTTCTGTAACCAACCGGCTAATTACTCAAAATGCTCAACTCGCCGAGAAAATCACTTTTTTCCCAAATTGAGTGATGGGCCAAAAATAGTTAATTATGCTGCAAGCCGCTCTGAAACCAACCGTCAAATTGCTCAAAATGCTGAACTGGCCGAGAAAATCACTTTTGTTCTAAATATACGTTTTGCAAAAAATAGTTAATATTGCTGCAATCCGTTCTGAGACCAACCGGCAAATTACTCAAAATGCTTAACTGGCCGAGAAAATCACTTTTCTTCCAAAATGAACGTTTAGCAAAAAATAGTTAATATTGGTGCAATCCGTTCTGAAACCAACCGGCAAATTACTCAAAATGCTCAACTCGCCGAGAAAATCACTTTTCTTCTATAATAATTCTTTCGGAAAAAATAGTTAATTTTGATGCAAGCCGTTCTGTAACCAACCGACTAATTACTCAAAATGCTCAACTCGCCGAGAAAATCACTTTTTTCCCAAATTGATTGATGGGCCAAAAATAGTTAATTTTGCTGCAAGCCGCTCTGAAACCAACCGTCAAATTACTCAAAATGCTTAACTGGCCGAGAAAATCACATTTGTTCGAAAATGATTGGCAAAAAATATTTAATTTTGATGCAATCCGTTTTGAAACCAGCCGGCAAATTACTCAAAATGCTTTACTATCCGAGAAAATCACTTTTGTTCTAAATATACGTTTTGCAAAAAATAGTGAATATTGATGCAACCCGTTCTGAGACCAACCGGCAAATTACTCAAAATGCTTAACTGGCCGAGAAAATCACATTTCTTCTGTAATGATTGTTTGCCAAAAAATAGTTAATTATATTGCAAGCCGTTTTGAAACCAACCGGCAAATAACTCAAAACGCTTAATTGGCCGAGGAAATCACTTTTGTTCGAAAATAGACATTTTGCAAAAATTAGTTAATATTGATGCAATTTGTTCTGAAACCAACCGGAAATTTACTCAAAATGCTCAACTCGCCGAGAAAATCACTTTTCTTCTATAATGATTGTTTGGCAAAAAATAGTTAATTTTGGTGCAAGCCGTTCTGAAAATAACCGGCAAATTACTCAAAATGTTTAACTCGCCGAGAAAATCACTTTTCTTCCAAAATGAACGTTTGGCAAAAAAAAGTTAATTTTGCTGCAAGAAGTTCTGAAACCAACCGGCAAATTACTCAAAATGCTGAACTATCCGAGAAAATCACTATTGTTCGAAAATAAACGTTTTGAAAAAAATAGTTAATATTGATGCAACCCGTTCTGAGACCAACCGGGAAATTATTCAAAATGCTTAACTGGCCGAGAAAATCACATTTCTTCTGTAATGATTGTTTGCCAAAAAATAGTTAATTATAATGCAAGCCGTTTTGAAACCAACCGGCAAATTACTCAAAATGCTTAATTGGCCGAGGAAATCACTTTTGTTCGAAAATAGACATTTTGCAAAAATTAGTTAATATTGATGCAAGCCGTTCTGAAACCAACCGGAAAATTACTCAAAATGCTCAACTCGCCGTGAAAATCACTTTTCCTCTATGTTGATTGTTTGGCAAAAAATAGTTAATTTTGGTGCCAACCGTTCTGAAACCAACCGGCAAATTACTCAAAATGCTCACCTCACCGAGAAAATCACATTTCTTCTATAATGATTGTTTGGGAAAAAATAGTTAATTTTGATGCAATCCGTTCGGAGACCAACCGGCAAATTACTCAAAATGCTTTACTGGCCGAGAAAATGACATTTCTTCTGCAATGATTGTTTGCCAAAAAATAGTTAATTTTGCAGCAAGCCGTTCTGAAACCAACCGGCAAATTACTCAAAATGCTCACCTCACCGAGAAAGTCACATTTCTTCTAAAATGATTGTTTGGGAAAAAATAGTTAATTTTGATGCAATCCGTTCTGAAACCAACCGGCAAATTACTCAAAATGCTTAACTCGCCGAGAAAATCACTTTTCTTCTATAATAATTGTTTGGGAAAAAATAGTTAATTTTGATGCAAGCCGTTCTGTAACCAACCGGCTAATTACTCAAAATGCTCAACTCGCCGAGAAAATCACTTTTTTCCCAAATTGAGTGATGGGCCAAAAATAGTTAATTATGCTGCAAGCCGCTCTGAAACCAACCGTCAAATTGCTCAAAATGCTGAACTGGCCGAGAAAATCACTTTTGTTCTAAATATACGTTTTGCAAAAAATAGTTAATATTGCTGCAATCCGTTCTGAGACCAACCGGCAAATTACTCAAAATGCTTAACTGGCCGAGAAAATCACATTTGTCCGAAAATGATTGGCAAAAAATATTTAATTTTGATGCAATCCGTTTTGAAACCAACCGGCAAATTACTCAAAATGCTTTACTATCCGAGAAAATCACCTTTGTTCCAAATATACGTTTTGCAAAAAATAGTTAATATTGATGCAATCCGTTCTGAAACCAACCAACAAATTACTCAAAATGCTTTACTATCCGAGAAAATCACTTTTGTTCTAAATATACGTTTTGCAAAAAATAGTTAATATTGATGTAACCCGTTCTGAGACCAACCGGCAAATTACTCAAAATGCTTCACTGGCCGAGAAAATCACATTTCTTCTGTAATGATTGTTTGCCAAAAAATAGTTAATTATAATGCAAGCCGTTTTGAAACCAACCGGCAAATAACTCAGAACGCTTAATTGGCCGAGGAAATCACTTTTGTTCGAAAATAGACATTTTGCAAAAAATTAGTTAATATTGATGCAATCCGTTCTGAAACCAACCGGAAAATTACTCAAAATGCTCAACTCGCCGAGAAAATCACTTTTCTTCTATAATGATTGTTTGGCAAAAAATAGTTAATTTTGGTGCAAGCCGTTCTGAAAATAACCGGCAAATTACTCAAAATGCTTAACTCGCCGAGAAAATCACTTTTCTTCCAAAATGAACGTTTGGCAAAAAATAGTTAATTTTGCTGCAAGAAGTTCTGAAACCAACCGGCAAATTACTCAAAATGCTTAACTATCCGAGAAAATCACTATTGTTCGAAAATAAACGTTTTGCAAAAAATAGTTAATATTGATGCAACCCGTTCTGAGACCAACCGGCAAATTACTCAAAATGCTTAACTGGCCGGGAAAATGACATTTCTTCTGTAATGATTGTTTGCCAAAAAATAGTTAATTTTGCAGCAAGCCGTTCTGAAACCAACCGGCAAATTACTCAAAATGCTCAACTCACCGAGAAAATCACATTTCTTCTATAATGATTGTTTGGGAAAAAATAGTTAATTTTGATGCAATCCGTTCTGAAACCAACCGGCAAATTACTCAAAATGCTTAACTCGCCGAGAAAATCACTTTTCTTCTATCATAGTTCTTTGGGAAAAAATAGTTAATTTTGATGCAAGCCGTTCTGTAACCAACCGGCTAATTACTCAAAATGCTCAACTCGCCGAGAAAATCACATTTTTCCCAAATTGATTGATGGGCCAAAAATAGTTAATTTTGCTGCAAGCCGCTCTGGAACCAACCGGCAAATTACTCAAAATGCTTGATTGGCCGAGAAGATCACTTTTCTTCCAAAATGAACGTTTGGCAAAAAAAAGTTAATTTTGCTGCAAGAAGTTCTGAAACCAACCGGCAAATTACTCAAAATGCTGAACTATCCGAGAAAATCACTATTGTTCGAAAATAAACGTTTTGCAAAAAATAGTTAATATTGATGCAACCCGTTCTGAGACCAACCGGCAAATTACTCAAAATGCTTAACTGGCCGAGAAAATCACATTTCTTCTGTAATGATTGTTTGCCAAAAAATAGTTAATTATAATGCAAGCCGTTTTGAAACCAACCGGCAAATTACTCAAAATGCTTAATTGGCCGAGGAAATCACTTTTGTTCGAAAATAGACATTTTGCAAAAATTAGTTAATATTGATGCAAGCCGTTCTGAAACCAACCGGAAAATTACTCAAAATGCTCAACTCGCCGTGAAAATCACTTTTCCTCTATGTTGATTGTTTGGCAAAAAATAGTTAATTTTGGTGCCAACCGTTCTGAAACCAACCGGCAAATTATTCAAAATGCTCACCTCACCGAGAAAATCACATTTCTTCTATAATGATTGTTTGGGAAAAAATAGTTAATTTTGATGCAATCCGTTCGGAGACCAACCGGCAAATTACTCAAAATGCTTAACTGGCCGAGAAAATGACATTTCTTCTGCAATGATTGTTTGGGAAAAAATAGTTAATTTTGATGCAAGCCGTTCTGTCACCAACCGGCTAATTACTCAAAATGCTCAACTCGCCGAGAAAATCACTTTTTTCCCAAATTGATTGATGGGCCAAAAATAGTTAATTATGCTGCAAGCCGCTCTGAAACCAACCGTCAAATTGCTCAAAATGCTGAACTGGCCGAGAAAATCACTTTTGTTCTAAATATACGTTTTGCAAAAAATAGTTAATATTGCTGCAATCCGTTCTGAGACCAACCGGCAAATTACTCAAAATGCTTAACTGGCCGAGAAAATCACTTTTCTTCCAAAATGAACGTTTAGCAAAAAATAGTTAATATTGGTGCAATCCGTTCTGAAACCAACCGGCAAATTACTCAAAATGCTCAACTCGCCGAGAAAATCACTTTTCTTCTATAATAATTCTTTCGGAAAAAATAGTTAATTTTGATGCAAGCCGTTCTGTAACCAACCGACTAATTACTCAAAATGCTCAACTCGCCGAGAAAATCACTTTTTTCCCAAATTGATTGATGGGCCAAAAATAGTTAATTTTGCTGCAAGCCGCTCTGAAACCAACCGTCAAATTACTCAAAATGCTTAACTGGCCGAGAAAATCACATTTGTTCGAAAATGATTGGCAAAAAATATTTAATTTTGATGCAATCCGTTTTGAAACCAGCCGGCAAATTACTCAAAATGCTTTACTATCCGAGAAAATCACTTTTGTTCTAAATATACGTTTTGCAAAAAATAGTGAATATTGATGCAACCCGTTCTGAGACCAACCGGCAAATTACTCAAAATGCTTAACTGGCCGAGAAAATCACATTTCTTCTGTAATGATTGTTTGCCAAAAAATAGTTAATTATAATGCAAGCCGTTTTGAAACCAACCGGCAAATTACTCAAAATGCTTAATTGGCCGAGGAAATCACTTTTGTTCGAAAATAGACATTTTGCAAAAATTAGTTAATATTGATGCAAGCCGTTCTGAAACCAACCGGAAAATTACTCAAAATGCTCAACTCGCCGTGAAAATCACTTTTCCTCTATGTTGATTGTTTGGCAAAAAATAGTTAATTTTGGTGCCAACCGTTCTGAAACCAACCGGCAAATTACTCAAAATGCTCACCTCACCGAGAAAATCACATTTCTTCTATAATGATTGTTTGGGAAAAAATAGTTAATTTTGATGCAATCCGTTCGGAGACCAACCGGCAAATTACTCAAAATGCTTAACTGGCCGAGAAAATGACATTTCTTCTGCAATGATTGTTTGGGAAAAAATAGTTAATTTTGATGCAAGCCGTTCTGTCACCAACCGGCTAATTACTCAAAATGCTCAACTCGCCGAGAAAATCACTTTTTTCCCAAATTGATTGATGGGCCAAAAATAGTTAATTATGCTGCAAGCCGCTCTGAAACCAACCGTCAAATTGCTCAAAATGCTGAACTGGCCGAGAAAATCACTTTTGTTCTAAATATACGTTTTGCAAAAAATAGTTAATATTGCTGCAATCCGTTCTGAGACCAACCGGCAAATTACTCAAAATGCTTAACTGGCCGAGAAAATCACTTTTCTTCCAAAATGAACGTTTAGCAAAAAATAGTTAATATTGGTGCAATCCGTTCTGAAACCAACCGGCAAATTACTCAAAATGCTCAACTCGCCGAGAAAATCACTTTTCTTCTATAATAATTCTTTCGGAAAAAATAGTTAATTTTGATGCAAGCCGTTCTGTAACCAACCGACTAATTACTCAAAATGCTCAACTCGCCGAGAAAATCACTTTTTTCCCAAATTGATTGATGGGCCAAAAATAGTTAATTTTGCTGCAAGCCGCTCTGAAACCAACCGTCAAATTACTCAAAATGCTTAACTGGCCGAGAAAATCACATTTGTTCGAAAATGATTGGCAAAAAATATTTAATTTTGATGCAATCCGTTTTGAAACCAGCCGGCAAATTACTCAAAATGCTTTACTATCCGAGAAAATCACTTTTGTTCTAAATATACGTTTTGCAAAAAATAGTGAATATTGATGCAACCCGTTCTGAGACCAACCGGCAAATTACTCAAAATGCTTAACTGGCCGAGAAAATCACATTTCTTCTGTAATGATTGTTTGCCAAAAAATAGTTAATTATATTGCAAGCCGTTTTGAAACCAACCGGCAAATAACTCAAAACGCTTAATTGGCCGAGGAAATCACTTTTGTTCGAAAATAGACATTTTGCAAAAATTAGTTAATATTGATGCAATTTGTTCTGAAACCAACCGGAAATTTACTCAAAATGCTCAACTCGCCGAGAAAATCACTTTTCTTCTATAATGATTGTTTGGCAAAAAATAGTTAATTTTGGTGCAAGCCGTTCTGAAAATAACCGGCAAATTACTCAAAATGTTTAACTCGCCGAGAAAATCACTTTTCTTCCAAAATGAACGTTTGGCAAAAAAAAGTTAATTTTGCTGCAAGAAGTTCTGAAACCAACCGGCAAATTACTCAAAATGCTGAACTATCCGAGAAAATCACTATTGTTCGAAAATAAACGTTTTGAAAAAAATAGTTAATATTGATGCAACCCGTTCTGAGACCAACCGGGAAATTATTCAAAATGCTTAACTGGCCGAGAAAATCACATTTCTTCTGTAATGATTGTTTGCCAAAAAATAGTTAATTATAATGCAAGCCGTTTTGAAACCAACCGCCAAATTACTCAAAATGCTTAATTGGCCGAGGAAATCACTTTTGTTCGAAAATAGACATTTTGCAAAAATTAGTTAATATTGATGCAAGCCGTTCTGAAACCAACCGGAAAATTACTCAAAATGCTCAACTCGCCGTGAAAATCACTTTTCCTCTATGTTGATTGTTTGGCAAAAAATAGTTAATTTTGGTGCCAACCGTTCTGAAACCAACCGGCAAATTACTCAAAATGCTCACCTCACCGAGAAAATCACATTTCTTCTATAATGATTGTTTGGGAAAAAATAGTTAATTTTGATGCAATCCGTTCGGAGACCAACCGGCAAATTACTCAAAATGCTTTACTGGCCGAGAAAATGACATTTCTTCTGCAATGATTGTTTGCCAAAAAATAGTTAATTTTGCAGTAAGCCGTTCTGAAACCAACCGGCAAATTACTCAAAATGCTCACCTCACCGAGAAAATCACATTTCTTCTATAATGATTGTTTGGGAAAAAATAGTTAATTTTGATGCAATCCGTTCTGAAACCAACCGGCAAATTACTCAAAATGCTTAACTCGCCGAGAAAATCACTTTTCTTCTATAATAATTGTTTGGGAAAAAATAGTTAATTTTGATGCAAGCCGTTCTGTAACCAACCGGCTAATTACTCAAAATGCTCAACTCGCCGAGAAAATCACTTTTTTCCCAAATTGAGTGATGGGCCAAAAATAGTTAATTATGCTGCAAGCCGCTCTGAAACCAACCGTCAAATTGCTCAAAATGCTGAACTGGCCGAGAAAATCACTTTTGTTCTAAATATACGTTTTGCAAAAAATAGTTAATATTGCTGCAATCCGTTCTGAGACCAACCGGCAAATTACTCAAAATGCTTAACTGGCCGAGAAAATCACTTTTCTTCCAAAATGAACGTTTAGCAAAAAATAGTTAATATTGGTGCAATCCGTTCTGAAACCAACCGGCAAATTAGTCAAAATGCTCAACTCGCCGAGAAAATCACTTTTCTTCTATAATAATTCTTTCGGAAAAAATAGTTAATTTTGATGCAAGCCGTTCTGCAACCAACCGACTAATTACTCAAAATGCTCAACTCGCCGAGAAAATCACTTTTTTCCCAAATTGATTGATGGGCCAAAAATAGTTAATTTTGCTGCAAGACGCTCTGAAACCAACCGTCAAATTAATCAAAATGCTGAACTGGCCGAGAAAATCACTTTTGTTCTAAATATACGTTTTGCAAAAAATAGTTAATATTGCTGCAATCCGTTCTGAGACCAACCGGCAAATTACTCAAAATGCTTAACTGGCCGAGAAAATCACTTTTCTTCCAAAATGAACGTTTAGCAAAAAATAGTTAATATTGGTGCAATCCGTTCTGAAACCAACCGGCAAATTACTCAAAATGCTCAACTCGCCGAGAAAATCACTTTTCTTCGATAATAATTCTTTCGGAAAAAATAGTTAATTTTGATGCAAGCCGTTCTCTAACCAACCGACTAATTACTCAAAATGCTCAACTCGCCGAGAAAATCACTTTTTTCCCAAATTGATTGATGGGCCAAAAATAGTTAATTTTGCTGCAAGCCGCTCTGAAACCAACCGTCAAATTAATCAAAATGCTTAACTGGCCGAGAAAATCACATTTGTTCGAAAATGATTGGCAAAAAATTTTTAATTTTGATGCAATCCGTTTTGAAACCAGCCGGCAAATTACTCAAAATGCTTTACTATCCGAGAAAATCACTTTTGTTCTAAATATACGTTTTGCAAAAAATAGTTAATATTGATGCAACCCGTTCTGAGACCAACCGGCAAATTACTCAAAATGCTTAACTGGCCGAGAAAATCACTTTTCTTCCAAAATGAACGTTTAGCAAAAAATAGTTAATATTGGTGCAATCCGTTCTGAAACCAACCGGCAAATTACTCAAAATGCTCAACTCGCCGAGAAAATCACTTTTCTTCTATAATAATTCTTTCGGAAAAAATAGTTAATTTTGATGCAAGCCGTTCTGCAACCAACCGACTAATTACTCAAAATGCTCAACTCGCCGAGAAAATCACTTTTTTCCCAAATTGATTGATGGGCCAAAAATAGTTAATTTTGCTGCAAGCCGCTCTGAAACCAACCGTCAAATTAATCAAAATGCTGAACTGGCAGAGAAAATCACTTTTGTTCTAAATATACGTTTTGCAAAAAATAGTTAATATTGCTGCAATCCGTTCTGAGACCAACCGGCAAATTACTCAAAATGCTTAACTGGCCGAGAAAATCACTTTTCTTCCAAAATGAACGTTTAGCAAAAAATAGTTAATATTGGTGCAATCCGTTCTGAAACCAACCGGCAAATTACTCAAAATGCTCAACTCGCCGAGAAAATCACTTTTCTTCTATAATAATTCTTTCGGAAAAAATAGTTAATTTTGATGCAAGCCGTTCTGTAACCAACCGACTAATTACTCAAAATGCTCAACTCGCCGAGAAAATCACTTTTTTCCCAAATTGATTGATGGGCCAAAAATAGTTAATTTTGCTGCAAGCCGCTCTGAAACCAACCGTCAAATTAATCAAAATGCTTAACTGGCCGAGAAAATCACATTTGTTCGAAAATGATTGGCAAAAAATATTTAATTTTGATGCAATCCGTTTTGAAACCAGCCGGCAAATTACTCAAAATGCTTTACTATCCGAGAAAATCACTTTTGTTCTAAATATACGTTTTGCAAAAAATAGTTAATATTGATGCAACCCGTTCTGAGACCAACCGGCAAATTACTCAAAATGCTTAACTGGCCGAGAAAATCACATTTCTTCTGTAATGATTGTTTGCCAAAAAATAGTTAATTATATTGCAAGCCGTTTTGAAACCAACCGGCAAATAACTCAAAACGCTTAATTGGCCGAGGAAATCACTTTTGTTCGAAAATAGACATTTTGCAAAAATTAGTTAATATTGATGCAATCCGTTCTGAAACCAACCGGCTAATTACTGAAAATGCTCAACTCGCCGAGAAAATCACTTTTTTCCCAAATTGATTGATGGGCCAAAAATAGTTAATTTTGCTGCAAGCCGCTCTGAAACCAACCGGCAAATTACGCAAAATGCTTGATTGGCCGAGAAGATCACTTTTCTTCCAAAATGAACGTTTGGCAAAAAAAAGTTAATTTTGCTGCAAGAAGTTCTGAAACCAACCGGCAAATTACTCAAAATGCTGAACTATCCGAGAAAATCACTATTGTTCGAAAATAAACGTTTTGCCAAAAATAGTTAATATTGATGCAACCCGTTCTGAGACCAACCGGGAAATTACTCAAAATGCTTAACTCGCCGAGAAAATCACATTTCTTCTGTAATGATTGTTTGCCAAAAAATAGTTAATTATAATGCAAGCCGTTTTGAAACCAACCGGCAAATTACTCAAAATGCTTAATTGGCCGAGGAAATCACTTTTGTTCGAAAATAGACATTTTGCAAAAATTAGTTAATATTGATGCAAGCCGTTCTGAAACCAACCGGAAAATTACTCAAAATGCTCAACTCGCCGTGAAAATCACTTTTCCTCTATGTTGATTGTTTGGCAAAAAATAGTTAATTTTGGTGCCAACCGTTCTTAAACCAACCGGCAAATTACTCAAAATGCTCACCTCACCGAGAAAATCACATTTCTTCTATAATGATTGTTTGGGAAAAAATAGTTAATTTTGATGCAATCCGTTCGGAGACCAACCGGCAAATTACTCAAAATGCTTTACTGGCCGAGAAAATGACATTTCTTCTGCAATGATTGTTTGCCAAAAAATAGTTAATTTTGCAGCAAGCCGTTCTGAAACCAACCGGCAAATTACTCAAAATGCTCACCTCACCGAGAAAATCACATTTCTTCTATAATGATTGTTTGGGAAAAAATAGTTAATTTTGATGCAATCCGTTCTGAAACCAACCGGCAAATTACTCAAAATGCTTAACTCGCCGAGAAAATCACTTTTCTTCTATAATAATTGTTTGGGAAAAAATAGTTAATTTTGATGCAAGCCGTTCTGTAACCAACCGGCTAATTACTCAAAATGCTCAACTCGCCGAGAAAATCACTTTTTTCCCAAATTGAGTGATGGGCCAAAAATAGTTAATTATGCTGCAAGCCGCTCTGAAACCAACCGTCAAATTGCTCAAAATGCTGAACTGGCCGAGAAAATCACTTTTGTTCTAAATATACGTTTTGCAAAAAATAGTTAATATTGCTGCAATCCGTTCTGAGACCAACCGGCAAATTACTCAAAATGCTTAACTGGCCGAGAAAATCACTTTTCTTCCAAAATGAACGTTTAGCAAAAAATAGTTAATATTGGTGCAATCCGTTCTGAAACCAACCGGCAAATTACTCAAAATGCTCAACTCGCCGAGAAAATCACTTTTCTTCTATAATAATTCTTTCGGAAAAAATAGTTAATTTTGATGCAAGCCGTTCTGCAACCAACCGACTAATTACTCAAAATGCTCAACTCGCCGAGAAAATCACTTTTTTCCCAAATTGATTGATGGGCCAAAAATAGTTAATTTTGCTGCAAGCCGCTCTGAAACCAACCGTCAAATTAATCAAAATGCTGAACTGGCCGAGAAAATCACTTTTGTTCTAAATATACGTTTTGCAAAAAATAGTTAATATTGCTGCAATCCGTTCTGAGACTAACCGGCAAATTACTCAAAATGCTTAACTGGCCGAGAAAATCACTTTTCTTCCAAAATGAACGTTTAGCAAAAAATAGTTAATATTGGTGCAATCCGTTCTGAAACCAACCGGCAAATTACTCAAAATGCTCAACTCGCCGAGAAAATCACTTTTCTTCTATAATAATTCTTTCGGAAAAAATAGTTAATTTTGATGCAAGCCGTTCTGTAACCAACCGACTAATTACTCAAAATGCTCAACTCGCCGAGAAAATCACTTTTATCCCAAATTGATTGATGGGCCAAAAATAGTTAATTTTGCTGCAAGCCGCTCTGAAACCAGCCGGCAAATTACTCAAAATGCTTTACTATCCGAGAAAATCACTTTTCTTCTGTAATGATTGTTTGCCAAAAAATAGTTAATTATATTGCAAGCCGTTTTGAAACCAACCGGCAAATAACTCAAAACGCTTAATTGGCCGAGGAAATCACTTTTGTTCGAAAATAGACATTTTGCAAAAATTAGTTAATATTGATGCAATCCGTTCTGAAACCAACCGGAAAATTACTCAAAATGCTCAACTCGCCGAGAAAATCACTTTTCTTCTATAATGATTGTTTGGCAAAAAATAGTTAATTTTGGTGCAAGCCGTTCTGAAAATAACCGGCAAATTACTCAAAATGCTTGATTGGCCGACAAAATCACTTTTCTTCTATAATGATTGTTTGGCAAAAAATAGTTAATTTTGGTGCAAGCCGTTCTGAAAACAACCGGCAAATTACTCAAAATGCTTAACTCGCCGAGAAAATCACTTTTCTTCCAAAATGAACGTTTGGCAAAAAATAGTTAATCTTGCTGCAAGAAGTTTTGAAACCAACCATCAAATTACTCAAAATGCTTAACTGGCCGAGAAAATCACTTTTCTTCCAAAATGAACGTTTAGCAGAAAATAGTTAATTTTAATGCAAGCCGTTCTGTAACCAACCGGCAAATTACTCAAAATGCTCAACTCACCGAGAAAATCACATTTCTTCTATAATGATTGTTTGGGAAAAAATAGTTAATTTTGATGCAAGCCGTTCTGAAACCAACCGGCAAATTACTCAAAATGCTTGATTGGCCGAGAAGATCACTTTTCTTCCAAAATGAACGTTTGGCAAAAAATAGTTAATTTTGCTGCAAGAAGTTCTGAAACCAACCATCAAATTACTCAAAATGCTTAACTGGCCGAGAAAATCACTTTTCTTCCAAAATGAACGTTTAGCAGAAAATAGTTAATTTTAATGCAAGCCGTTCTGAAACCAACCGGCAAATTACTCAAAATGCTTAACTCGCCGAGAAAATCACTTTTCTTCTATAATGATAGTTTGGGAAAAAATAGTTAATTTTGATGCAAGCCGTACTGAAACCAACCGGCAAATTACTCAAAATGCTTGATTGGCCGAGAAAATCACTTTTCTTCTACAATGATTGTTTGGCAAAAAATAGTTAATTTTGGTGCAAGCCGTTCTGAAAACAACCGGCAAATTACTCAAAATGCTTAACTCGCCGAGAAAATCACTTTTCTTCCAAAATGAACGTTTGGCAAAAAATAGTTAATCTTGCTGCAAGAAGTTTTGAAACCAACCTTCAAATTACTCAAAATGCTTAACTGGCCGAGAAAATCACTTTTCTTCCAAAATGAACGTTTAGCAGAAAATAGTTAATTTTAATGCAAGCCGTTCTGTAACCAACCGGCAAATTACTCAAAATGCTCAACTCACCGAGAAAATCACATTTCTTCTATAATGATTGTTTGGGAAAAAATAGTTAATTTTGATGCAAGCCGTTCTGAAACCAACCGGCAAATTACTCAAAATGCTTGATTGGCCGAGAAGACCACTTTTCTTCCAAAATGAACGTTTGGCAAAAAATAGTTAATTTTGCTGCAAGAAGTTCTGAAACCAACCGGCAAATTACTCAAAATGCTTAACTATCCGAGAAAATCACTATTGTTCGAAAGTAAACGTTTTGCAAAAAATAGTTAATATTGATGCAACCCGTTCTGAGACCAACCGGCAAATTACTCAAAATGCTTAACTGGTCGAGAAAATGACATTTCTTCTGTAATGATTGTTTGCCAAAAAATAGTTAATTTTGCAGCAAGCCGTTCTGAAACCAACCGGCAAATTACTCAAAATGCTCAACTCACCGAGAAAATCACATTTCTTCTATAATGATAGTTTGAGAAAAAATAGTCAATTTTGATGCAATCCGTTCTGAAACCAACCGGCAAATTACTCAAAATGCTTAACTGGCCGAGAAAATCACTTTTGTTCGAAAATGATTGGCAAAAAATATTTAATTTTGATGCAAACCGTTCTGAGACCAACCGGCAAATTACTCAAAATGCTTAACTGGCCGAGAAAATCACATTTCTTCTGTAATGATTGTTTGCCAAAAAGTAGTTAATTATAATGCAAGCCGTTTTGAAACCAACCGGCAAATTACTCAAAATGCTTAACTGGCCGAGGAAATCACTTTTGTTCGAAAATAGACATTTTGCAAAAATTAGTTAATATTGATGCAAACAGTTCTGAGACCAACCCGCAAATTACTCAAAATGCTTAACTGGCCGGGTAAATCACATTTCTTCTGTAATGATTGTTTTCCGAAAAGTAGTTAATTATAATGCAAGCCGTTTTGAAACCAACCGGCAAATTACTCAAAATGCTTAATTGGCCGAGGAAATCACTTTTGTTCGAAAATAGACATTTTGCAAAAATTAGTTAATATTGATGCAATCCGTTCTGAAACCAACCGGCAAATTACTCAAAATGCTCAACTCGCCGAGAAAATCACTTTTCTTCTATAATGATAGTTTGGGAAAAAATAGTTAATTTTGATGTCAGCCGTACTGAAACCAACCGGCAAATTACTCAAAATGCTTGATTGGCCGAGAAAATCACTTTTCTTCTATAATGATTGTTTGGCAAAAAATAGTTAATTTTGGTGCAAGCCGTTCTGAAAACAACCGGCAAATTACTCAAAATGCTTAACTCGCCGAGAAAATCACTTTTCTTCCAAAATGAACGTTTGGCAAAAAATAGTTAATCTTGCTGCAAGAAGTTTTGAAACCAACCATCAAATTACTCAAAATGCTTAACTGGCCGAGGAAATCACTTTTCTTCCAAAATGAACGTTTAGCAGAAAATAGTTAATTTTAATGCAAGCCGTTCTGTAACCAACCGGCAAATTACTCGAAATGCTCAACTCACCGAGAAAATCACATTTCTTCTATAATGATTGTTTGGGAAAAAATAGTTAATTTTGATGCAAGCCGTTCTGAAACCAACCGGCAAATTACTCAAAATGCTTGATTGGCCGAGAAGATCACTTTTCTTCCAAAATGAACGTTTGGCAAAAAATAGTTAATTTTGCTGCAAGAAGTTCTGAAACCAACCGGCAAATTACTCAAAATGCTTAACTATCCGAGAAAATCACTATTGTTCGAAAGTAAACGTTTTGCAAAAAATAGTTAATATTGATGCAACCCGTTCTGAGACCAACCGGCAAATTACTCAAAATGCTTAACTGGTCGAGAAAATGACATTTCTTCTGTAATGATTGTTTGCCAAAAAATAGTTAATTTTGCAGCAAGCCGTTCTGAAACCAACCGGCAAATTACTCAAAATGCTCAACTCACCGAGAAAATCACATTTCTTCTATAATGATTGTTTGGGAAAAAATAGTTTATTTTGATGCAATCCGTTCTGAAACCAACCGGCAAATTACTCAAAATGCTTAACTGGCCGAGAAAATCACTTTTGTTCGAAAATGATTGGCAAAAAATATTTAATTTTGATGCAAACCGTTCTGAGACCAACCGGCAAATTACTCAAAATGCTCAATTCGCCGAGCAAAACACTTTTTTTCCAAATTGATTGATGGGCCACATATACCTAATTTTGCAGCAAGACGTTCTGAAACCAACCATCAAATTACTCAAAATGCTTAACTGGCCGAGAAAATCACTTTGCTTCCAAAATGAACGTTTAGCAAAAAATAGTTAATATTGATGCAAACCGTTCTGAGACCAACCGGCAAATTACTCAAAATGCTTAACTGGCCGGGAAAATCACATTTCTTCTGCAATGATTGTTTTCCGAAAAGTAGTTAATTATAATGCAAGCCGTATTGAAACCAACCGGCAAATTACTCAAAATGCTTAATTGGCCGAGGAAATCACTTTTGTTCGAAAATAGACATTTTGCAAAAATTAGTTAATATTGATGCAATCCGTTCTGAAACCAACCGGAAAATTACTCAAAATGCTCAACTCGTCGAGAAAATCACTTTTCTTCTATAATGATTGTTTGGCAAAAAATAGTTAATTTTGGTGCAAGCCGATCTGAAACCAACCGGCAAGTTACTCAAAATGCTTATCTGGCCGCGAAAATCACTTTTGTTCGAAAATGAACGTTTTGCAAAGAATAGTTAATATTGATGCAAGCCGTTCTGAAACCAACCGGCAAATTACTCAAAACGCTCAACTCGCCGAGCAAAACACTTTTTTTCCAAATTGATTGATTGGCCATATATAGTTAATTTTGCAGCAAGACGTTCTGAAACCAACCATCAAATTACTCAAAATGCTTAACTGGCCGAGAAAATCACTTTTTTCCCAAATTCATTGATGGGCCTAAAATAATTAATTTTGCTGCAAGCCGCTCTGAAACCAACCGTCAAATTACTCAAAATGCTTAACTGGCCGAGAAAATCATTTTTGTTCGAAAATGATTGGCAAAAAATATTTAATTTTGATGCAATCCGTTTTGAAACCAACCGGCAAATTACTCAAAATGCTTTACTGTCCGAGAAAATCACTTTTGTTCTAAATATACGTTTTGCAAAAAATAGTTAATATTGATGCAATCCGTCCTGAAACCAACCGGCAAATTACTCAAAATGCTTTACTATCCGAGAAAATCACTTTTGTTCTAAATATACGTTTTGCAAAAAATAGTTAATATTGATGCAACCCGTTCTGAGACCAACCGGCAAATTACTCAAAATGCTTAACTGGCCGAGAAAATCACATTTCTTCTGTAATGATTGTTTGCCAAAAAATAGTTAATTATAATGCAAGCCGTTTTGAAACCAACCGGAAAATTACTCAAAATGCTTAATTGGCCGAGGAAATCACTTTTGTTCGAAAATAGACATTTTGCAAAAATTAGTTAATATTGATGCAATCCGTTCTGAAACCAATCGGAAAATTACTCAAAATGCTCAACTCGCCGAGAAAATCACTTTTCTTCTGTAATGATTGTTTGCCAAAAAATAGTTAATTTTGCAGCAAGCCGTTCTGTAACCAACCGGCAAATTACTCAAAATGCTTAACTCGCCGAGAAAATCACTTTTCTTCCAAAATGAACGTTTGGCAAAAAATAGTTAATTTTGCTGCAAGACGTTCTGAAACCAACCGGCAAATTACTCAAAATGCTTAACTATCCGAGAAAATCACTATTGTTCGAAAATAAACTTTTTGCAAAAAACAGTTAATATTGATGCAACCCGTTCTGAGACCAACCGGCAAATTACTCAAAATGCTTAACTGGCCGAGAAAATGATATTTCTTCTGTAATGATTGTTTGCAAAAAATAGTTAATTTTGCAGCAAGGCGTTCTGAAACCAACCGGCAAATTACTCAAAATGCTCAACTCACCGAGAAAATCACATTTCTTCTCTAATGATTGTTTGGGAAAAAATAGTTAATTTTGATGCAATCCGTTCTGAAACCAACCGGCAAATTACTCAAAATGCGCAACTCGCCGAGACAATCACATTTCTTCTATAATGATTGTTTGGGAAAAAATAGTTAATTTTGATGCAAGCCGTTCTGTAACCAACCGGCTAATTACTCAAAATGCTCAACTCGCCGAGAAAATCACTTTGTTCCCAAATTGATTGATGGGCCAAAAATAGTTAATTTTGCTGCAAGCCGCTCATGAAACCAACCGTCAAATTGCTCAAAATGCTTAACTGGCCGAGAAAATCACTTTTGTTCTAAATATACGTTTTGCAAAAAATGGTTAATATTGCTGCAATCCGTTCTGAGACCAACCGGCAAATTACTCAAAATGCTTAACTCGCCGAGAAAATCACTTTTCTTCTATAATGATTGTTTGGGAAAAAACAGTCAATTTTGATGCAAGCCGTTCTGTAACCAACCGGCAAATTACTCAAAATGCTCAACTCGCCGAGAAAATCACTTTTCTTCTGTAATGATTGTTTGCCAAAAATAGTTAATTTTGATGGAAGCCGTTCTGTAACCAACCGGCAAATTACTCAAAATGCTCAACTCGCCGAGACAATCACCCGTTCTGAAACCAACCGGCAAATTACTCAAAAAGCTTAATTGGCCGAGGAAATCACTTTTGTTCGAAAATAGACATTTTGCAAAAATTAGTTTATATTGATGCAATCCGTTCTGAAACCAACCGGAAAATTACTCAAAATGCTCAACTCGCCGAGAAAATCACTTTTCTTCTAGAATGATTGTTTGGCAAAAAATAGTTAATTTTGGTGCAAGCCGTTCTGAAAATAACCGGCAAATTACTCAAAATGCTCAACTCGCCGAGAAAATCACTTTTCTTCCAAAATGAACGTTTGGCAAAAAATAGTTAATTTTGCTGCAAGAAGTTCTGAAACCAAACGGCAAATTACTCAAAATGCTCAACTCGCCGAGCAAAACACTTTTTTTCCAAATTGATTGATGGGCCATATATAGTTAATTTTGCAGCAAGACGTTCTGAAACCAACCATCAAATTACTCAAAATGCTTAACTGGCCGAGAAAATCACTTTTCTTCCAAAATGAACGGTTAGCAAAAAATAGTTAATTTTGCTGCAAGCCGTTCTGAAACCAACCGGCGAATTAGTCAAAATGCCCAACTCGACGAGAAAACCACTTTTATTCCAAAATGAACGTTTGGCAAAAAATAGTTAATTTTGATACAAGAAGTTCTGAATCCAACCGGCAAATAACTCAAAATGCTTAACTATCCGAGAAAATCACTTTTGTTCGAAAATAAACGTTTTGCAAAAATTAGTTAATGTTGATGCAAGCCGTTCTGAAACCAACCGGCAAATTACTCAAAATGCTCAACTCGCCGAGAAAATCACTTTTCTTCTATACTGATTGTTTGGGAACAAATATTAAATTTGATGCAAGCCGTTCTGCAACCAATCGGCAAATTACTCAAAATGCGTAACTGGCCGAGAAAATATATTTTATTCAAAAATGAACGTTTGACAAGAAATAGTTAATATTGAGGCAAGCCGTTCTGAAACCAACCGGCAAATTACTCAAAATGCTCAACTCGCCGAGAAAATCACTTTTCTTTTATAATGATTGTTTTGCAAAAAATAGTTAATTTTGTGCAAGCCGTTCTGCAACCAATCGGCAAATTACTCAAAATGCGTAACTGGCCGAGAAAATATCTTTTATTCAACAATGAACGTTTGACAAGAAATAGTTAATATTGATGCAAGCCGTTCTGAAACCAACCGGCAAATTACTCAAAATGCTTAAATGGCCCAGAAAATTACTTTTCTTCCAAAATGAACGTTTAGCAAAAAATAGTTAATATTGATGCAATCCGTTCTGTAACCAACCGGAAAATTACTCAAAATGCTCAACTCGCCGAGAAAATCACTTTTCTTCTATAATGATTGTTTGGCAAAAAATAGTTAATTTTGGTGCAAGCCGTTCTGAAACCAACCGGCAAATTACTCAAAATGCTTTACTGGCCGAGAAAATGACATTTCTTCTGTAATGATTGTTTGCCAAAAAATAGTTAATTTTGCAGCAAGCCGTTCTGAAACCAACCGGCAAATTACTCAAAATGCTCAACTCGCCGAGCAAAACACTTTTTTTCCAAATTGATTGATGGGCCATATATAGTTAATTTTGCAGCAAGACGTTCCGAAACCAACCGGGAAATTACTCAAAATGCTCAACTCGGCGAGAAAATCACTTTTCTTCTATAATGATTGTTTGGCAAAAAATAGTTAATTTTGGTGCAAGCCGTTCTGAAACCAACCGGCAAATTACTCAAAATGCTTAATTGGCCGAGGAAATCACTTTTGTTCGAAAATAGACATTTTGCAAAAATTAGTTAATATTGATGCAATCCGTTCTGAAACCAACCGGAAAATTACTCAAAATGCTCAACTCGCCGAGAAAATCACTTTGCTTCTATAATGATTGTTTGGCAAAAAATAGTTAATTTTGCAGCAAGCCGTTCTGAAACCAACCGGCAAATTACTCAAAATGCTCAACTCGCCGAGCAAAACACTTTTTTTCCAAATTGATTGATGGGCCATATATACTTAATTTTGCAGCAAGACGTTCTGAAACCAACCATCAAATTACTCAAAATGCTTAACTGGCCGAGAATATCACTTTGCTTCCAAAATGAACGTTTAGCAAAAAATAGTTAATATTGATGCAATCCGTTCTGTAACCAACCGGCAAATTACTCAAAATGCTCAAATGGCCGAGAAAATTACTTTTCTTCCAAAATGAACGTTTAGCAAAAAATAGTTAATATTGATGCAACCCGTTCTGAGACCAACCGGCAAATTACTCAAAATCCTTAACTGGCCGAGAAAATGACATTTCTTCTGTAATGATTGTTTGCCAAAAAATAGTTAATTTTGCAGCAAGCCGTTCTGAAACAAACCGGCAAATTACTCAAAATGCTCAATTCGCCGAGCAAAACACTTTTTTTCCAAATTGATTGATGGGCCATATATACCTAATTTTGCAGCAAGACGTTCTGAAACCAACCATCAAATTACTCAAAATGCTTAACTGGCCGAGAAAATCACTTTGCTTCCAAAATGAACGTTTAGCAAAAAATAGTTAATATTGATGCAATCCGTTCTGTAACCAACCGGCAAATTACTCAAAATGCTCAAATGGCCGAGGAAATTACTTTTCTTCCAAAATGAACGTTTAGCAAAAAATAGTTAATATTGATGCAACCCGTTCTGAGACCAATCGGCAAATTACTCAAAATGCTTAACTGGCCGAGAAAATCACATTTCTTCTGTAATGATTGTTTGCCAAAAAATAGTTAATTGTAATGCAAGCCGTTTTGAAACCAACCGGCAAATTACTCAAAATGCTCAACTCGCCGAGAAAATCACTTTTCTTTTATAATGATTGTTTGGCAAAAAATAGTTAATTTTGTTGCAAGCCGTTCTGCAACCAATCGGCAAATTACTCAAAATGCGTAACTGGCCGAGAAAATATCTTTTATTCAACAATGAACGTTTGACAAGAAATAGTTAATATTGATGCAAGCCGTTCTGAAACCAACCGGCAAATTGCTCAAAATGCTCAAATGGCCGAGAAAATTACTTTTCTTCCAAAATGAACGTTTAGCAAAAAATAGTTAATATTGATGCAACCCGTTCTGAGACCAACCGGCAAATTACTCAAAATGCTTAACTGGCCGAGAAAATGACATTTCTTCTTAAATGATTGTTTGCCAAAAAATAGTTAATTTTGCAGCAAGCCGTTCTGAAACAAACCGGCAAATTACTCAAAATGCTCAATTCGCCGAGCAAAACACTTTTTTTCCAAATTGATTGATGGGCCATATATACCTAATTTTGCAGCAAGACGTTCTGAAACCAACCATCAAATTACTCAAAATGCTTAACTGGCCGAGAAAATCACTTTGCTTCCAAAATGAACGTTTAGCAAAAAATAGTTAATATTGATGCAATCCGTTCTGTAACCAACCGGCAAATTACTCAAAATGCTCAAATGGCCGAGAAAATTACTTTTCTTCCAAAATGAACGTTTAGCAAAAAATAGTTAATATTGATGCAACCCGTTCTGAGACCAACCGGCAAATTACTCAAAATGCTTAACTGGCCGAGAAAATCACATTTCTTCTGTAATGATTGTTTGCCAAAAAATAGTTAATTGTAATGCAAGCCGTTTTGAAACCAACCGGCAAATTACTCAAAATGCTCAACTCGCCGAGAAAATCACTTTTCTTTTATAATGATTGTTTGGCAAAAAATAGTTAATTTTGGTGCAAGCCGTTCTGCAACCAATCGGCAAATTACTCAAAATGCGTAACTGGCCGAGAAAATATCTTTTATTCAACAATGAACGTTTGACAAGAAATAGTTAATATTGATGCAAGCCGTTCTGAAACCAACCGGCAAATTACTCAAAATGCTTAAATGGCCCAGAAAATTACTTTTCTGTCAAAATGAACGTTTAGCAAAAAATAGTTAATATTGATGCAATCCGTTCTGTAACCAACCGGAAAATTACTCAAAATGCTCAACTCGCCGAGAAAATCACTTTTCTTTTATGATTGTTTGGCAAAAAATAGTTAATTTTGGTGCAAGCCGTTCTGCAACCAATCGGCAAATTACTCAAAATGCGTAACTGGCCGAGTAAATATCTTTTATTCAACAATGAACGTTTGACAAGAAATCGTTAATATTGATGCAAGCCGTTCTGAAACCAACCGGCAAATTACTCAAAATGCTTAAATGGCCCAGAAAATTACTTTTCTTCCAAATTGAACGTTTAGCAAAAAATAGTTAATATTGATGCAATCTGTTCTGTAACCAACCGGAAAATTACTCAAAATGCTCAACTCGCCGAGAAAATCACTTTTCTTCTCTCATGATTGTTTGGCAAAAAATAGTTAATTTTGCAGCAAGCCGTTCTGAAACCAACCGGCGCAAATTACACAAAAGGCTCAACTCGCCGAGCAAAACACTTTTTTTCCAAATTGATTGATGGGCCATATATAGTTAATTTTGCAGCAAGACGTTCTGAGACCAACCATCAAATTACTCAAAATGCTCAAATGGCCGAGAAAATCACTTTTCTTCCAAAATGAACGTTTAGCAAAAAATAGTTAATTTTGGTGCAACCCGTTCTGCAACCATGCGGCAAATTACTCAAAATGTGTAACTGGCCGAGAAAATATCTTATATTCAAAAATGAACGTTTGACAAGAAATAGTTAATATTGATGCAAGCCGTTCTGAAACCAACCGGCAAGTTACTCAAAATGCTTAAATGGCCCAGAAAATTACTTTTCTTCCAAAATGAACGTTTAGCAAAAAATAGTTAATATTGATGCAATCCGTTCTGAAACCAACCGGCAAGTTACTCAAAATGCTCAACTCACCGAGAAAATCACTTTTCTTCAATAATGATTGATGGGCGAAAAATAGTTAATTTTGCTGCAAGCCGTTCTGAAACCAACCGGCGAATTAGTCAAAATGCCCAACTCGACGAGAAAACCACTTTAATTCCAAAATGAACGTTTGGCAAAAATTAGTTAATTTTGATGCAAGAAGTTCTGAATCCAACCGGCAAATAACTCAAAATGCTTAACTATCCGAGAAAATCACTTTTGTTCGAAAATAAACGTTTTGCAAAAGTTAGTTAATGTTGATGCAAGCCGTTCTGAAACCAACCGGCAAATTACTCAAAATGCTTAAATGGCCCAGAAAATTACTTTTCTTCCAAAATGAACGTTTAGCAAAAAATAGTTAATATTGATGCAATCCGTTCTGTAACCAACCGGAAAATTACTCAAAATGCTCAACTCGCCGAGAAAATCACTTTTCTTCTATAATGATTGTTTGGCAAAAAATAGTTAATTTTGGTGCAAGCCGTTCTGAAACCAACCGGCAAATTACTCAAAATGCTCAACTCGCCGAGCAAAACACTTTTTTTCCAAATTGATTGATGGGCCATATATACTTAATTTTGCAGCAAGACGTTCTGAAACCAACCATCAAATTACTCAAAATGCTTAACTGGCCGAGAAAATCACTTTGCTTCCAAAATGAACGTTTAGCAAAAAATAGTTAATATTGATGCAACCCGTTCTGAGACCAACCGGCAAATTACTCAAAATGCTTAACTGGCCGAGAAAATGACATTTCTTCTGTAATGATTATTTGCCAAACAATAGTTAATTATAATGCAAGCCGTTTTGAAACCAACCGGCAAATTACTCAAAATGCTTAATTGGCCGAGGAAATCACTTTTGTTCGAAAATAGACATTTTGCAAAAATTAGTTAATATTGATGCAATCCGTTCTGAAACCAACCGGAAAAATACTCAAAATGCTCAACTCGCCGAGAAAATCACTTTTCTTCTATAATAATTGTTTGGCAAAAAATAGTTAATTTTGCAGCAAGCCGTTCTGAAACCAATCGCCAAATTACTCAAAATGCTCAACTCGCCGAGAAAATCACTTTTCTTCTCTCATGATTGTTTGGCAAAAAATAGTTAATTTTGCAGCAAGCCGTTCTGAAACCAACCGGCAAATTACACAAAATGCTCAACTCGCCGAGCAAAACACTTTTTTTCCAAATTGATTGATGGGCCATATATAGTTAATTTTGCAGCAAGACGTTCTGAAACCAACCATCAAATTACTCAAAATGCTCAAATGGCCGAGAAAATCACTTTTCTTCCAAAATGAACGTTTAGCAAAAAATAGTTAATATTGATGCAATCCGTTCTGTAACCAACCGGAAAATTACTCAAAATGCTCAACTCGCCGAGAAAATCACTTTTCTTCTCATGATTGTTTGGCAAAAAATAGTTAATTTTGTTGCAAGCCGTTCTGAAACCAACCGCCAAATTACTCAAAAAGCTTAATTGGCGAGGAAATCACTTTTGTTCGAAAATAGACATTTTGCAAAAATTAGTTAATATTGATGCAATCCGTTCTGAAACCAACCGGAAAATTACTCAAAATGCTCAACTCGCCGAGAAAATCACTTTTCTTCCAAAATGAACGTTTGGCAAAAAATAGTTAATTTTGCTGCAAGAAGTTCTGAAACCAAACGGCAAATTACTCAAAATGCTCAACTCGCCGAGCAAAACACTTTTTTTCCAAATTGATTGATGGGCCATATATAGTTAATTTTGCAGCAAGACGTTCTGAAACCAACCATCAAATTACTCAAAATGCTTAACTGGCCGAGAAAATCACTTTTCTTCCAAAATGAACGTTTAGCAAAAAATAGTTAATATTGATGCAATCCGTTCTGTAACCAACCGGCAAGTTACTCAAAATGCTCAACTCACCGAGAAAATCACTTTTCTTCAATAATGATTGATGGGCGAAAAATAGTTAATTTTGCTGCAAGCCGTTCTGAAACCAACCGGCGAATTAGTCAAAATGCCCAACTCGACGAGAAAACCACTTTAATTCCAAAATGAACGTTTGGCAAAAAATAGTTAATTTTGATGCAAGAAGTTCTGAATCCAACCGGCAAATAACTCAAAATGCTTAACTATCCGAGAAAATCACTTTTGTTCGAAAATAAACGTTTTGCAAAAGTTAGTTAATGTTGATGCAAGCCGTTCTGAAACCAACCGGCAAATTACTCAAAATGCTCAACTCGCCGAGAAAATCACTTTTCTTCTATACTGATTGTTTGGCAAAAAATAGTTAATTTTGCTCCAACCGTTCTGAAACCAACCGGCAAATTACTCAAAATGCTTAATTGGCCGAGGAAATCACTTTTGTTCGAAAATAGACATTTTGCAAAAAATAGTTAATATTGATGCAACCCGTTCTGAGACCAACCGGCAAATTACTCAAAATGCTAAACTGGCCGAGAAAATAACATTTCTTCTGTCATGATTGTTTGCCAAAAAATAGTTAATTATAATGCAAGCCGTTTTGAAACCAACCGGCAAATTACTCAAAATGCTTAATTGGCCGAGGAAATCACTTTTGTTCGAAAATAGACATTTTGCAAAAATTAGTTAATATTGATGCAATCCGTTCTGAAACCAACCGGAAAAATACTCAAAATGCTCAACTCGCCGAGAAAATCACTTTTCTTCTATAATGATTGTTTGGCAAAAAATTGTTAATTTTGGTGCAAGCCGTTCTGCAACCAACCGGCAAATTACTCAAAATGCTTAACTGGCCGAGAAAATGACATTTTTTCTGTAATGATTGTTTGCCAAAAAATAGTTAATTTTGCAGCAAGCCGTTCTGAAACCAACCGGCAAATTACTCAAAATGCTCAACTCGCCGAGCAAAACACTTTTTTTCCAAATTGATTGATGGGCCATATATACTTAATTTTGCAGCAAGACGTTCTGAAACCAACCATCAAATTACTCAAAATGCTTAACTGGCCGAGAAAATCACTTTGCTTCCAAAATGAACGTTTAGCAAAAAATAGTTAATATTGATGCAACCCGTTCTGAGACCAACCGGCAAATTACTCAAAATGCTTAACTGGCCGAGAAAATGACATTTCTTCTGTAATGATTATTTGCCAAACAATAGTTAATTATAATGCAAGCCGTTTTGAAACCAACCGGCAAATTACTCAAAATGCTTAATTGGCCGAGGAAATCACTTTTGTTCGAAAATAGACATTTTGCAAAAATTAGTTAATATTGATGCAATCCGTTCTGAAACCAACCGGAAAAATACTCAAAATGCTCAACTCGCCGAGAAAATCACTTTTCTTCTATAATAATTGTTTGGCAAAAAATAGTTAATTTTGCAGCAAGCCGTTCTGAAACCAATCGCCAAATTACTCAAAATGCTCAACTCGCCGAGAAAATCACTTTTCTTCTCTCATGATTGTTTGGCAAAAAATAGTTAATTTTGCAGCAAGCCGTTCTGAAACCAACCGGCAAATTACACAAAATGCTCAACTCGCCGAGCAAAACACTTTTTTTCCAAATTGATTGATGGGCCATATATAGTTAATTTTGCAGCAAGACGTTCTGAAACCAACCATCAAATTACTCAAAATGCTCAAATGGCCGAGAAAATCACTTTTCTTCCAAAATGAACGTTTAGCAAAAAATAGTTAATATTGATGCAATCCGTTCTGTAACCAACCGGAAAATTACTCAAAATGCTCAACTCGCCGAGAAAATCACTTTTCTTCTCATGATTGTTTGGCAAAAAATAGTTAATTTTGTTGCAAGCCGTTCTGAAACCAACCGCCAAATTACTCAAAAAGCTTAATTGGCGAGGAAATCACTTTTGTTCGAAAATAGACATTTTGCAAAAATTAGTTAATATTGATGCAATCCGTTCTGAAACCAACCGGAAAATTACTCAAAATGCTCAACTCGCCGAGAAAATCACTTTTCTTCCAAAATGAACGTTTGGCAAAAAATAGTTAATTTTGCTGCAAGAAGTTCTGAAACCAAACGGCAAATTACTCAAAATGCTCAACTCGCCGAGCAAAACACTTTTTTTCCAAATTGATTGATGGGCCATATATAGTTAATTTTGCAGCAAGACGTTCTGAAACCAACCATCAAATTACTCAAAATGCTTAACTGGCCGAGAAAATCACTTTTCTTCCAAAATGAACGTTTAGCAAAAAATAGTTAATATTGATGCAATCCGTTCTGTAACCAACCGGCAAGTTACTCAAAATGCTCAACTCACCGAGAAAATCACTTTTCTTCAATAATGATTGATGGGCGAAAAATAGTTAATTTTGCTGCAAGCCGTTCTGAAACCAACCGGCGAATTAGTCAAAATGCCCAACTCGACGAGAAAACCACTTTAATTCCAAAATGAACGTTTGGCAAAAAATAGTTAATTTTGATGCAAGAAGTTCTGAATCCAACCGGCAAATAACTCAAAATGCTTAACTATCCGAGAAAATCACTTTTGTTCGAAAATAAACGTTTTGCAAAAATTAGTTAATGTTGATGCAAGCCGTTCTGAAACCAACCGGCAAATTACTCAAAATGCTCAACTCGCCGAGAAAATCACTTTTCTTCTATACTGATTGTTTGGCAAAAAATAGTTAATTTTGCTCCAACCGTTCTGAAACCAACCGGCAAATTACTCAAAATGCTTAAGTCGCCGAGAAAATCACTTTTCTTCTATAATGATTGTTTGGCAAAAAATAGTTAATTTTGGTGCAAGCCGTTCTGAAACCAACCGGCAAATTACTCAAAATGCTTAATTGGCCGAGGAAATCACTTTTCTTCTATAATGATTGTTTGGGAACAAATAGTAAATTTTGATGCAAGCCGTTCTGCAACCAATCGGCAAATTACTCAAAATGCGTAACTGGCCGAGAAAATATCTTTTATTCAACAATGAACGTTTGACAAGAAATAGTTAATATTGATGCAAGCCGTTCTGAAACCAACCGGCAAATTACTCAAAATGCTTAAATGGCCCAGAAAATTACTTTTCTTCCAAAATGAACGTTTAGCAAAAAATAGTTAATATTGATGCAATCCGTTCTGTAACCAACCGGAAAATTACTCAAAATGCTCAACTCGCCGAGAAAATCACTTTTCTTCTATAATGATTGTTTGGCAAAAAATAGTTAATTTTGGTGCAAGCCGTTCTGAAACCAACCGGCAAATTACTCAAAATGCTTAATTGGCCGAGGAAATCACTTTTGTTCGAAAATAGACATTTTGCAAAAATTAGTTAATATTGATGCAATCCGTTCTGAAACCAACCGGAAAATTACTCAAAATGCTCAACTCGCCGAGAAAATCACTTTGCTTCTATAATGATTGTTTGGCAAAAAATAGTTAATTTTGCAGCAAGCCGTTCTGAAACCAACCGGCAAATTACTCAAAATGCTCAACTCGCCGAGCAAAACACTTTTTCTCCAAATTGATTGATGGGCCATATATACTTAATTTTGCAGCAAGACGTTCTGAAACCAACCATCAAATTACTCAAAATGCTTAACTGGCCGAGAAAATCACTTTGCTTCCAAAATGAACGTTTAGCAAAAAATAGTTAATATTGATGCAACCCGTTCTGAGACCAACCGGCAAATTACTCAAAATGCTTAACTGGCCGAGAAAATGACATTTCTTCTGTAATGATTGTTTGCCAAAAAATAGTTAATTATAATGCAAGCCGTTTTGAAACCAACCGGCAAATTACTCAAAATGCTTAATTGGCCGAGGAAATCACTTTTGTTCGAAAATAGACATTTTGCAAAAATTAGTTAATATTGATGCAATCCGTTCTGAAACCAACCGGAAAAATACTCAAAATGCTCAACTCGCCGAGAAAATCACTTTTCTTCTATAATAATTGTTTGGCAAAAAATAGTTAATTTTGCAGCAAGCCGTTCTGAAACCAATCGCCAAATTACTCAAAATGCTCAACTCGCCGAGAAAATCACTTTTATTCTCTCATGATTGTTTGGCAAAAAATAGTTAATTTTGCAGCAAGCCGTTCTGAAACCAACCGGCAAATTACACAAAATGCTCAACTCGCCGAGCAAAACACTTTTTTTCCAAATTGATTGATGGGCCATATATAGTTAATTTTGCAGCAAGACGTTCTGAAACCAACCATCAAATTACTCAAAATGCTCAAATGGCCGAGAAAATCACTTTTCTTCCAAAATGAACGTTTAGCAAAAAATAGTTAATATTGATGCAATCCGTTCTGTAACCAACCGGAAAATTACTCAAAATGCTCAACTCGCCGAGAAAATCACTTTTCTTTTATAATGATTGTTTGGCAAAAAATAGTTAATTTTGGTGCAACCCGTTCTGCAACCAACCGGCAAATTACTCAAAATGTGTAACTGGCCGAGAAAATATCTTATATTCAAAAATGAACGTTTGACAAGAAATAGTTAATATTGATGCAAGCCGTTCTGAAACCAACCGGCAAGTTACTCAAAATGCTTAAATGGCCCAGAAAATTACTTTTCTTCCAAAATGAACGTTTAGCAAAAAATAGTTAATATTGATGCAATCCGTTCTGAAACCAACCGGCAAGTTACTCAAAATGCTCAACTCACCGAGAAAATCACTTTTCTTCAATAATGATTGTTTGGGAAAAAATAGTTAATATTGATGCAATCCGTTCTGTAACCAACCGGCAATTTACTCAAAATGCTCAACTCGCCGAGGAAATCACTTTTCTTCCAAAATGATTGATGGGCCAAAAATAGTTAATTTTGCTGCAAGCCGTTCTGAAACCAACCGGCGAATTAGTCAAAATGCCCAACTCGACGAGAAAACCACTTTAATTCCAAAATGAACGTTTGGCAAAAAATAGTTAATTTTGATGCAAGACGTTCTGAATCCAACCGGCAAATAACTCAAAATGCTTAACTATCCGAGAAAATCACTTTTGTTCGAAAATAAACGTTTTGCAAAAATTAGTTAATGTTGATGCAAGCCGTTCTGAAACCAACCGGCAAATTACTCAAAATGCTCAACTCGCCGAGAAAATCACTTTTCTTCTATACTGATTGTTTGGCAAAAAATAGTTAATTTTGCTCCAACCGTTCTGCAACCAATCGGCAAATTACTCAAAATGCTCAACTCGCCGAGCAAAACACTTTTTTTCCAAATTGATTGATGGGCCATATATACTTAATTTTGCAGCAAGACGTTCTGAAACCAACCATCAAATTACTCAAAATGCTTAACTGGCCGAGAAAATCACTTTGCTTCCAAAATGAACGTTTAGCAAAAAATAGTTAATATTGATGCAATCCGTTCTGTAACCAACCGGCAAATTACTCAAAATGCTCAAATGGCCGAGAAAATTACTTTTCTTCCAAAATGAACGGTTAGCAAAAAATAGTTAATATTGATGCAATCCGTTCTGAAACCAACCGGCAAGTTACTCAAAATGCTTATCTGGCCGAGAAAATCATTTTTGTTCGAAAATGAACGTTTTGCAAAGAATAGTTAATATTGATGCAAGCCGTTCTGAAACCAGCCGGCAAATTACTCAAAATGCTCAACTCGCCGAGAAAATCACTTTTCTTTTATAATGATTGTTTGGCAAAAAATAGTTAATTTTGGTGCAAGCCGTTCTGCAACCAATCGGCAAATTACTCAAAATGCGTAACTGGCCGAGAAAATATCTTTTATTCAAAAATGAACGTTTGACAAGAAATAGTTAATATTGATGCAAGCCGTTCTGAAACCAACCGGCAAATTACTCAAAATGCTTAAATGGCCCAGAAAATTACTTTTCTTCCAAAATGAACGTTTAGCAAAAAATAGTTAATATTGATGCAATCCGTTCTGTAACCAACCGGAAAATTACTCAAAATGCTCAACTCGCCGAGAAAATCACTTTTCTT
The DNA here is from genome assembly GCF_047496885.1 of Scyliorhinus torazame. Lineage (NCBI taxonomy): Eukaryota > Metazoa > Chordata > Chondrichthyes > Carcharhiniformes > Scyliorhinidae > Scyliorhinus > Scyliorhinus torazame. Next base: position 101,337 of record NW_027308044.1, on the reverse strand, counting down.
CTATAATGATTGTTTGGCAAAAAATAGTTAATTTTGGTGCAAGCCGTTCTGAAACCAACCGGCAAATTACTCAAAATGCTTTACTGGCCGAGAAAATGACATTTCTTCTTGAATGATTGTTTGCCAAAAAATAGTTAATTTTGCAGCAAGCCGTTCTGAAACCAACCGGCAAATTACTCAAAATGCTCAACTCGCCGAGCAAAACATTTTTTTTCCAAATTGATTGATGGGCCATATATAGTTAATTTTGCAGCAAGACGTTCTGAAACCAACCATCAAATTACTCAAAATGCTCAAATGGCCGAGAAAATCACTTTTCTTCCAAAATGAACGTTTAGCAAAAAATAGTTAATATTGATGCAATCCGTTCTGTAACCAACCGGAAAATTACTCAAAATGCTCAACTCGCCGAGAAAATCACTTTTCTTTTATAATGATTGTTTGGCAAAAAATAGTTAATTTTGGTGCAACCCGTTCTGCAACCAACCGGCAAATTACTCAAAATGTGTAACTGGCCGAGAAAATATCTTATATTCAAAAATGAACGTTTGACAAGAAATAGTTAATATTGATGCAAGCCGTTCTGAAACCAACCGGCAAGTTACTCAAAATGCTTAAATGGCCCAGAAAATTACTTTTCTTCCAAAATGAACGTTTAGCAAAAAATAGTTAATATTGATGCAATCCGTTCTGAAACCAACCGGCAAGTTACTCAAAATGCTCAACTCACCGAGAAAATCACTTTTCTTCAATAATGATTGTTTGGGAAAAAATAGTTAATATTGATGCAATCCGTTCTGTAACCAACCGGCAATTTACTCAAAATGCTCAACTCGCCGAGGAAATCACTTTTCTTCCAAAATGATTGATGGGCCAAAAATAGTTAATTTTGCTGCAAGCCGTTCTGAAACCAACCGGCGAATTAGTCAAAATGCCCAACTCGACGAGAAAACCACTTTAATTCCAAAATGAACGTTTGGCAAAAAATAGTTAATTTTGATGCAAGACGTTCTGAATCCAACCGGCAAATAACTCAAAATGCTTAACTATCCGAGAAAATCACTTTTGTTCGAAAATAAACGTTTTGCAAAAATTAGTTAATGTTGATGCAAGCCGTTCTGAAACCAACCGGCAAATTACTCAAAATGCTCAACTCGCCGAGAAAATCACTTTTCTTCTATACTGATTGTTTGGCAAAAAATAGTTAATTTTGCTCCAACCGTTCTGCAACCAATCGGCAAATTACTCAAAATGCTCAACTCGCCGAGCAAAACACTTTTTTTCCAAATTGATTGATGGGCCATATATACTTAATTTTGCAGCAAGACGTTCTGAAACCAACCATCAAATTACTCAAAATGCTTAACTGGCCGAGAAAATCACTTTGCTTCCAAAATGAACGTTTAGCAAAAAATAGTTAATATTGATGCAATCCGTTCTGTAACCAACCGGCAAATTACTCAAAATGCTCAAATGGCCGAGAAAATTACTTTTCTTCCAAAATGAACGGTTAGCAAAAAATAGTTAATATTGATGCAATCCGTTCTGAAACCAACCGGCAAGTTACTCAAAATGCTTATCTGGCCGAGAAAATCATTTTTGTTCGAAAATGAACGTTTTGCAAAGAATAGTTAATATTGATGCAAGCCGTTCTGAAACCAGCCGGCGAATTAGTCAAAATGCCCAACTCGACGAGAAAACCACTTTAATTCCAAAATGAACGTTTGGCAAAAAATAGTTAATTTTGATGCAAGAAGTTCTGAATCCAACCGGCAAATAACTCAAAATGCTTAACTATCCGAGAAAATCACTTTTGTTCGAAAATAAACGTTTTGCAAAAGTTAGTTAATGTTGATGCAAGCCGTTCTGAAACCAACCGGCAAATTACTCAAAATGCTCAACTCGCCGAGAAAATCACTTTTCTTCTATACTGATTGTTTGGCAAAAAATAGTTAATTTTGCTCCAACCGTTCTGAAACCAACCGGCAAATTACTCAAAATGCTTAATTGGCCGAGGAAATCACTTTTGTTCGAAAATAGACATTTTGCAAAAAATAGTTAATATTGATGCAACCCGTTCTGAGACCAACCGGCAAATTACTCAAAATGCTAAACTGGCCGAGAAAATAACATTTCTTCTGTCATGATTGTTTGCCAAAAAATAGTTAATTATAATGCAAGCCGTTTTGAAACCAACCGGCAAATTACTCAAAATGCTTAATTGGCCGAGGAAATCACTTTTGTTCGAAAATAGACATTTTGCAAAAATTAGTTAATATTGATGCAATCCGTTCTGAAACCAACCGGAAAAATACTCAAAATGCTCAACTCGCCGAGAAAATCACTTTTCTTCTATAATGATTGTTTGGCAAAAAATTGTTAATTTTGGTGCAAGCCGTTCTGCAACCAACCGGCAAATTACTCAAAATGCTTAACTGGCCGAGAAAATGACATTTTTTCTGTAATGATTGTTTGCCAAAAAATAGTTAATTTTGCAGCAAGCCGTTCTGAAACCAACCGGCAAATTACTCAAAATGCTCAACTCGCCGAGCAAAACACTTTTTTTCCAAATTGATTGATGGGCCATATATACTTAATTTTGCAGCAAGACGTTCTGAAACCAACCATCAAATTACTCAAAATGCTTAACTGGCCGAGAAAATCACTTTGCTTCCAAAATGAACGTTTAGCAAAAAATAGTTAATATTGATGCAACCCGTTCTGAGACCAACCGGCAAATTACTCAAAATGCTTAACTGGCCGAGAAAATGACATTTCTTCTGTAATGATTATTTGCCAAACAATAGTTAATTATAATGCAAGCCGTTTTGAAACCAACCGGCAAATTACTCAAAATGCTTAATTGGCCGAGGAAATCACTTTTGTTCGAAAATAGACATTTTGCAAAAATTAGTTAATATTGATGCAATCCGTTCTGAAACCAACCGGAAAAATACTCAAAATGCTCAACTCGCCGAGAAAATCACTTTTCTTCTATAATAATTGTTTGGCAAAAAATAGTTAATTTTGCAGCAAGCCGTTCTGAAACCAATCGCCAAATTACTCAAAATGCTCAACTCGCCGAGAAAATCACTTTTCTTCTCTCATGATTGTTTGGCAAAAAATAGTTAATTTTGCAGCAAGCCGTTCTGAAACCAACCGGCAAATTACACAAAATGCTCAACTCGCCGAGCAAAACACTTTTTTTCCAAATTGATTGATGGGCCATATATAGTTAATTTTGCAGCAAGACGTTCTGAAACCAACCATCAAATTACTCAAAATGCTCAAATGGCCGAGAAAATCACTTTTCTTCCAAAATGAACGTTTAGCAAAAAATAGTTAATATTGATGCAATCCGTTCTGTAACCAACCGGAAAATTACTCAAAATGCTCAACTCGCCGAGAAAATCACTTTTCTTCTCATGATTGTTTGGCAAAAAATAGTTAATTTTGTTGCAAGCCGTTCTGAAACCAACCGCCAAATTACTCAAAAAGCTTAATTGGCGAGGAAATCACTTTTGTTCGAAAATAGACATTTTGCAAAAATTAGTTAATATTGATGCAATCCGTTCTGAAACCAACCGGAAAATTACTCAAAATGCTCAACTCGCCGAGAAAATCACTTTTCTTCCAAAATGAACGTTTGGCAAAAAATAGTTAATTTTGCTGCAAGAAGTTCTGAAACCAAACGGCAAATTACTCAAAATGCTCAACTCGCCGAGCAAAACACTTTTTTTCCAAATTGATTGATGGGCCATATATAGTTAATTTTGCAGCAAGACGTTCTGAAACCAACCATCAAATTACTCAAAATGCTTAACTGGCCGAGAAAATCACTTTTCTTCCAAAATGAACGTTTAGCAAAAAATAGTTAATATTGATGCAATCCGTTCTGTAACCAACCGGCAAGTTACTCAAAATGCTCAACTCACCGAGAAAATCACTTTTCTTCAATAATGATTGATGGGCGAAAAATAGTTAATTTTGCTGCAAGCCGTTCTGAAACCAACCGGCGAATTAGTCAAAATGCCCAACTCGACGAGAAAACCACTTTAATTCCAAAATGAACGTTTGGCAAAAAATAGTTAATTTTGATGCAAGAAGTTCTGAATCCAACCGGCAAATAACTCAAAATGCTTAACTATCCGAGAAAATCACTTTTGTTCGAAAATAAACGTTTTGCAAAAATTAGTTAATGTTGATGCAAGCCGTTCTGAAACCAACCGGCAAATTACTCAAAATGCTCAACTCGCCGAGAAAATCACTTTTCTTCTATACTGATTGTTTGGCAAAAAATAGTTAATTTTGCTCCAACCGTTCTGAAACCAACCGGCAAATTACTCAAAATGCTTAAGTCGCCGAGAAAATCACTTTTCTTCTATAATGATTGTTTGGCAAAAAATAGTTAATTTTGGTGCAAGCCGTTCTGAAACCAACCGGCAAATTACTCAAAATGCTTAATTGGCCGAGGAAATCACTTTTCTTCTATAATGATTGTTTGGGAACAAATAGTAAATTTTGATGCAAGCCGTTCTGCAACCAATCGGCAAATTACTCAAAATGCGTAACTGGCCGAGAAAATATCTTTTATTCAACAATGAACGTTTGACAAGAAATAGTTAATATTGATGCAAGCCGTTCTGAAACCAACCGGCAAATTACTCAAAATGCTTAAATGGCCCAGAAAATTACTTTTCTTCCAAAATGAACGTTTAGCAAAAAATAGTTAATATTGATGCAATCCGTTCTGTAACCAACCGGAAAATTACTCAAAATGCTCAACTCGCCGAGAAAATCACTTTTCTTCTATAATGATTGTTTGGCAAAAAATAGTTAATTTTGGTGCAAGCCGTTCTGAAACCAACCGGCAAATTACTCAAAATGCTTAATTGGCCGAGGAAATCACTTTTGTTCGAAAATAGACATTTTGCAAAAATTAGTTAATATTGATGCAATCCGTTCTGAAACCAACCGGAAAATTACTCAAAATGCTCAACTCGCCGAGAAAATCACTTTGCTTCTATAATGATTGTTTGGCAAAAAATAGTTAATTTTGCAGCAAGCCGTTCTGAAACCAACCGGCAAATTACTCAAAATGCTCAACTCGCCGAGCAAAACACTTTTTCTCCAAATTGATTGATGGGCCATATATACTTAATTTTGCAGCAAGACGTTCTGAAACCAACCATCAAATTACTCAAAATGCTTAACTGGCCGAGAAAATCACTTTGCTTCCAAAATGAACGTTTAGCAAAAAATAGTTAATATTGATGCAACCCGTTCTGAGACCAACCGGCAAATTACTCAAAATGCTTAACTGGCCGAGAAAATGACATTTCTTCTGTAATGATTGTTTGCCAAAAAATAGTTAATTATAATGCAAGCCGTTTTGAAACCAACCGGCAAATTACTCAAAATGCTTAATTGGCCGAGGAAATCACTTTTGTTCGAAAATAGACATTTTGCAAAAATTAGTTAATATTGATGCAATCCGTTCTGAAACCAACCGGAAAAATACTCAAAATGCTCAACTCGCCGAGAAAATCACTTTTCTTCTATAATAATTGTTTGGCAAAAAATAGTTAATTTTGCAGCAAGCCGTTCTGAAACCAATCGCCAAATTACTCAAAATGCTCAACTCGCCGAGAAAATCACTTTTATTCTCTCATGATTGTTTGGCAAAAAATAGTTAATTTTGCAGCAAGCCGTTCTGAAACCAACCGGCAAATTACACAAAATGCTCAACTCGCCGAGCAAAACACTTTTTTTCCAAATTGATTGATGGGCCATATATAGTTAATTTTGCAGCAAGACGTTCTGAAACCAACCATCAAATTACTCAAAATGCTCAAATGGCCGAGAAAATCACTTTTCTTCCAAAATGAACGTTTAGCAAAAAATAGTTAATATTGATGCAATCCGTTCTGTAACCAACCGGAAAATTACTCAAAATGCTCAACTCGCCGAGAAAATCACTTTTCTTTTATAATGATTGTTTGGCAAAAAATAGTTAATTTTGGTGCAACCCGTTCTGCAACCAACCGGCAAATTACTCAAAATGTGTAACTGGCCGAGAAAATATCTTATATTCAAAAATGAACGTTTGACAAGAAATAGTTAATATTGATGCAAGCCGTTCTGAAACCAACCGGCAAGTTACTCAAAATGCTTAAATGGCCCAGAAAATTACTTTTCTTCCAAAATGAACGTTTAGCAAAAAATAGTTAATATTGATGCAATCCGTTCTGAAACCAACCGGCAAGTTACTCAAAATGCTCAACTCACCGAGAAAATCACTTTTCTTCAATAATGATTGTTTGGGAAAAAATAGTTAATATTGATGCAATCCGTTCTGTAACCAACCGGCAATTTACTCAAAATGCTCAACTCGCCGAGGAAATCACTTTTCTTCCAAAATGATTGATGGGCCAAAAATAGTTAATTTTGCTGCAAGCCGTTCTGAAACCAACCGGCGAATTAGTCAAAATGCCCAACTCGACGAGAAAACCACTTTAATTCCAAAATGAACGTTTGGCAAAAAATAGTTAATTTTGATGCAAGACGTTCTGAATCCAACCGGCAAATAACTCAAAATGCTTAACTATCCGAGAAAATCACTTTTGTTCGAAAATAAACGTTTTGCAAAAATTAGTTAATGTTGATGCAAGCCGTTCTGAAACCAACCGGCAAATTACTCAAAATGCTCAACTCGCCGAGAAAATCACTTTTCTTCTATACTGATTGTTTGGCAAAAAATAGTTAATTTTGCTCCAACCGTTCTGCAACCAATCGGCAAATTACTCAAAATGCTCAACTCGCCGAGCAAAACACTTTTTTTCCAAATTGATTGATGGGCCATATATACTTAATTTTGCAGCAAGACGTTCTGAAACCAACCATCAAATTACTCAAAATGCTTAACTGGCCGAGAAAATCACTTTGCTTCCAAAATGAACGTTTAGCAAAAAATAGTTAATATTGATGCAATCCGTTCTGTAACCAACCGGCAAATTACTCAAAATGCTCAAATGGCCGAGAAAATTACTTTTCTTCCAAAATGAACGGTTAGCAAAAAATAGTTAATATTGATGCAATCCGTTCTGAAACCAACCGGCAAGTTACTCAAAATGCTTATCTGGCCGAGAAAATCATTTTTGTTCGAAAATGAACGTTTTGCAAAGAATAGTTAATATTGATGCAAGCCGTTCTGAAACCAGCCGGCAAATTACTCAAAATGCTCAACTCGCCGAGAAAATCACTTTTCTTTTATAATGATTGTTTGGCAAAAAATAGTTAATTTTGGTGCAAGCCGTTCTGCAACCAATCGGCAAATTACTCAAAATGCGTAACTGGCCGAGAAAATATCTTTTATTCAAAAATGAACGTTTGACAAGAAATAGTTAATATTGATGCAAGCCGTTCTGAAACCAACCGGCAAATTACTCAAAATGCTTAAATGGCCCAGAAAATTACTTTTCTTCCAAAATGAACGTTTAGCAAAAAATAGTTAATATTGATGCAATCCGTTCTGTAACCAACCGGAAAATTACTCAAAATGCTCAACTCGCCGAGAAAATCACTTTTCTTCTATAATGATTGTTTGGCAAAAAATAGTTAATTTTGGTGCAAGCCGTTCTGAAACCAACCGGCAAATTACTCAAAATGCTTTACTGGCCGAGAAAATGACATTTCTTCTTGAATGATTGTTTGCCAAAAAATAGTTAATTTTGCAGCAAGCCGTTCTGAAACCAACCGGCAAATTACTCAAAATGCTCAACTCGCCGAGCAAAACATTTTTTTTCCAAATTGATTGATGGGCCATATATAGTTAATTTTGCAGCAAGACGTTCTGAAACCAACCATCAAATTACTCAAAATGCTCAAATGGCCGAGAAAATCACTTTTCTTCCAAAATGAACGTTTAGCAAAAAATAGTTAATATTGATGCAATCCGTTCTGTAACCAACCGGAAAATTACTCAAAATGCTCAACTCGCCGAGAAAATCACTTTTCTTTTATAATGATTGTTTGGCAAAAAATAGTTAATTTTGGTGCAACCCGTTCTGCAACCAACCGGCAAATTACTCAAAATGTGTAACTGGCCGAGAAAATATCTTATATTCAAAAATGAACGTTTGACAAGAAATAGTTAATATTGATGCAAGCCGTTCTGAAACCAACCGGCAAGTTACTCAAAATGCTTAAATGGCCCAGAAAATTACTTTTCTTCCAAAATGAACGTTTAGCAAAAAATAGTTAATATTGATGCAATCCGTTCTGAAACCAACCGGCAAGTTACTCAAAATGCTCAACTCACCGAGAAAATCACTTTTCTTCAATAATGATTGTTTGGGAAAAAATAGTTAATATTGATGCAATCCGTTCTGTAACCAACCGGCAATTTACTCAAAATGCTCAACTCGCCGAGGAAATCACTTTTCTTCCAAAATGATTGATGGGCCAAAAATAGTTAATTTTGCTGCAAGCCGTTCTGAAACCAACCGGCGAATTAGTCAAAATGCCCAACTCGACGAGAAAACCACTTTAATTCCAAAATGAACGTTTGGCAAAAAATAGTTAATTTTGATGCAAGACGTTCTGAATCCAACCGGCAAATAACTCAAAATGCTTAACTATCCGAGAAAATCACTTTTGTTCGAAAATAAACGTTTTGCAAAAATTAGTTAATGTTGATGCAAGCCGTTCTGAAACCAACCGGCAAATTACTCAAAATGCTCAACTCGCCGAGAAAATCACTTTTCTTCTATACTGATTGTTTGGCAAAAAATAGTTAATTTTGCTCCAACCGTTCTGCAACCAATCGGCAAATTACTCAAAATGCTCAACTCGCCGAGCAAAACACTTTTTTTCCAAATTGATTGATGGGCCATATATACTTAATTTTGCAGCAAGACGTTCTGAAACCAACCATCAAATTACTCAAAATGCTTAACTGGCCGAGAAAATCACTTTGCTTCCAAAATGAACGTTTAGCAAAAAATAGTTAATATTGATGCAATCCGTTCTGTAACCAACCGGCAAATTACTCAAAATGCTCAAATGGCCGAGAAAATTACTTTTCTTCCAAAATGAACGGTTAGCAAAAAATAGTTAATATTGATGCAATCCGTTCTGAAACCAACCGGCAAGTTACTCAAAATGCTTATCTGGCCGAGAAAATCATTTTTGTTCGAAAATGAACGTTTTGCAAAGAATAGTTAATATTGATGCAAGCCGTTCTGAAACCAGCCGGCAAATTACTCAAAATGCTCAACTCGCCGAGAAAATCACTTTTCTTTTATAATGATTGTTTGGCAAAAAATAGTTAATTTTGGTGCAAGCCGTTCTGCAACCAATCGGCAAATTACTCAAAATGCGTAACTGGCCGAGAAAATATCTTTTATTCAAAAATGAACGTTTGACAAGAAATAGTTAATATTGATGCAAGCCGTTCTGAAACCAACCGGCAAATTACTCAAAATGCTTAAATGGCCCAGAAAATTACTTTTCTTCCAAAATGAACGTTTAGCAAAAAATAGTTAATATTGATGCAATCCGTTCTGTAACCAACCGGAAAATTACTCAAAATGCTCAACTCGCCGAGAAAATCACTTTTCTTCTATAATGATTGTTTGGCAAAAAATAGTTAATTTTGGTGCAAGCCGTTCTGAAACCAACCGGCAAATTACTCAAAATGCTTTACTGGCCGAGAAAATGACATTTCTTCTTGAATGATTGTTTGCCAAAAAATAGTTAATTTTGCAGCAAGCCGTTCTGAAACCAACCGGCAAATTACTCAAAATGCTCAACTCGCCGAGCAAAACATTTTTTTTCCAAATTGATTGATGGGCCATATATAGTTAATTTTGCAGCAAGACGTTCTGAAACCAACCATCAAATTACTCAAAATGCTCAAATGGCCGAGAAAATCACTTTTCTTCCAAAATGAACGTTTAGCAAAAAATAGTTAATATTGATGCAATCCGTTCTGTAACCAACCGGAAAATTACTCAAAATGCTCAACTCGCCGAGAAAATCACTTTTCTTCTATAATGATTGTTTGGCAAAAAATAGTTAATTTTGGTGCAAGCCGTTCTGAAACCAACCGGCAAATTACTCAAAATGCTTAACTCGCCGAGAAAATCACTTTTCTTCTATAATGATTGTTTGGGAAAAAATAGTTAATTTTGATGCAAGCCGTTCTGCAACCAACCGGCAAATTACTCAAAATGCTCAAATGGCCGAGAAAATTACTTTTCTTCCAAAATGGATGTTTAGCAAAAAATAATTAATATTGATGCAATCCGTTTTGAAACCAACCAGCAAATTACACAAAATGCTCAACTCGCCGAGAAAATCACTTTTCTTTTATAATGATTGTTTGGCAAAAAATAGTTAATTTTGGTGCAAGCCGTTCTGAAACCAACCGGCAAATTACTCAAAATTCTTAACTCGCCGAGAAAATCACTTTTCTTTTATAATGATTGTTTGGCAAAAAATAGTTAATTTTGGTGCAAGCCGTTCTGCAACCAACCGGCAAATTACTCAAAATGCTCAAATGGCCGAGAAAATTACTTTTCTTCCAAAATGAACGTTTAGCAAAAAATAGTTAATATTGATGCAACCCGTTCTGAGACCAACCGGCAAAGTACTGAAAATGCTTAACTGGCCGAGAAAATGACATTTCTTCTGTAATGATTGTTTACCAAAAAATAGTTAATTTTGCAGCAAACCGTTCTGAAACCAACCGGCAAATTACTCAAAATGCTTAACTGGCCGAGAAAATCACATTTCTTCTGTAATGATTGTTTGCCAAAAAATAGTTAATTATAATGCAAGCCGTTTTGAAACCAACCGGCAAATTACTCAAAATGCTTAATCGGCCGAGGAAATCACTTTTGTTCGAAAATAGACATTTTGCAAAAATTAGTTAATATTGATGCAATCCGTTCTTAAACCAACCGGAAACATACTCAAAATGCTCAACTCGCCGAGAAAATCACTTTTCTTCTTTCATGATTGTTTGGCAAAAAATAGTTAATTTTGGTGCAAGCCGTTCTGAAACCAACCGGCAAATTACTCAAAATGCTTAACTGGCCGAGAAAATGACATTTCTTCTGTAATGATTGTTTGCCAAAAAATAGTTAATTTTGCAGCAAGCCGTTCTGAAACCAACCGGCAAATTACTCAAAATGCTCAACTCGCCGAGCAAAACACTTTTTTTCCAAATTGATTGATGGGCCATATATACTTAATTTTGCAGCAAGACGTTCTGAAACCAACCATCAAATTACTCAAAATGTTTAACTGGCCGAGAAAATCACTTTGCTTCCAAAATGAACGTTCAGCAAAAAATAGTTAATATTGATGCAATCCGTTCTGTAACCAACCGGCAAATTACTCAAAATGCTCAAATGGCCGAGAAAATTACTTTTCTTCCAAAATGAACGTTTAGCAAAAAATAGTTAATATTGATGCAACCCGTTCTGAGACCAACCGGCAAATTACTCAAAATGCTTAACTGGCCGAGAAAATCGCATTTCTTCTGTAATGATTGTTTGCCAAAAAATAGTTAATTATAATGCAAGCCGTTTTGAAACCAACCGGCAAATTACTCAAAATGCTTAATGGGCCGAGGAAATCACTTTTGTTCGAAAATAGACATTTTGCAAAAATTAGTTAATATTGATGCAATCCGTTCTGAAACCAACCGGAAATATACTCAAAATGCTCAACTCGCCGAGAAAATCACTTTTCTTCTATAATGATTGTTTGGCAAAAAATAGTTAATTTTGATGCAAGCCGTTCTGCAACCAATCGGCAAATTACTCAAAATGCGTAACTGGCCGAGAAAATATATTTTATTAAAAAAATGAACGTTTGACAAGAAATAGTTAATATTGATGCAAGCCGTTCTGAAACCAACCGGCAAATTACTCAAAATGCTCAACTCGCCGAGAAAATCACTTTTCTTTTATAATAATTGTTTTGCAAAAAATAGTTAATTGTGTGCAAGCCGTTCTGCAACCAATCGGCAAATTACTCAAAATGCGTAACTGGCCGAGAAAATATCTTTTATTCAACAATGAACGTTTGACAAGAAATAGTTAATATTGATGCAAGCCGTCCTGAAACCAACCGGCAAATTACTCAAAATGCTCAACTCGCCGAGAAAATCACTTTTCTTCTATAATGATTGTTTGGCAAAAAATAGTTAATTTTGGTGCAAGCCGTTCTGAAACCAACCGGCAAATTACTCAAAATGCTTTACTGGCCGAGAAAATGACATTTCTTCTGTAATGATTGTTTGCCAAAAAATAGTTAATTTTGCAGCAAGCCGTTCTGAAACCAACCGGCAAATTACTCAAAATGCTCAACTCGCCGAGCAAAACATTTTTTTTCCAAATTGATTGATGGGCCATATATACTTAATTTTGCAGCAAGACGTTCTGAAACCAACCATCAAATTACTCAAAATGCTTAACTGGCCGAGAAAATCACTTTGCTTCCAAAATGAACGTTTAGCAAAAAATAGTTAATATTGATGCAATCCGTTCTGTAACCAACCGGCAAATTACTCAAAATGCTCAAATGGCCGAGAAAATTACTTTTCTTCCAAAATGAACGTTTCGCAAAAAATAGTTAATATTGATGCAACCCGTTCTGAGACCAACCGGCAAATTACTCAAAATGCTTAACTGGCCGAGAAAATGACATTTCTTCTGTAATGATTGTTTGCCAAAAAAATAGTTAATTTGGCAGCAAGCCGTTCTGAAACAAACCGGCAAATTACTCAAAATGCTCAACTCGCCGAGCAAAACACTTTTTTTCCAAATTGATTGATGGGCCATATATACTTAATTTTGCAGCAAGACGTTCTGAAACCAACCATCAAATTACTCAAAATGCTTAACTGGCCGAGAAAATCACTTTGCTTCCAAAATGAACGTTTAGCAAAAAATAGTTAATATTGATGCAACCCGTTCTGAGACCAACCGGCAAATTATTCAAAATGCTGAACAGGCCGAGAAAATCACATTTCTTCTGTAATGATTGTTTGCCAAAAAATAGTTAATTATAATGCAAGCCGTTTTGAAACCAACCGGCAAATTACTCAAAATGCTTAATTGGCCGAGGAAATCACTTTTGTTCGAAAATAGACATTTTGCAAAAATTAGTTAATATTGATGCAATCCGTTCGGAAACCAACCGGAAAAATACTCAAAATGCTCAACTCGCCGAGAAAATCACTTTTCTTCTATAATGATTGTTTGGCAAAAAATAGTTAATTTTGCAGCAAGCCGTTCTGAAACCAACCGCCAAATTACTCAAAATGCTCAACTCGCCGAGCAAAACACTTTTTTTCCAAATTGATTGATGGGCCATATATACTTAATTTTGCAGCAAGACGTTCTGAAACCAACCATCAAATTACTCAAAATGCTTAACTGGCCGAGAAAATCATTTTGCTTCCAAAATGAACGTTTTGCAAAGAATAGTTAATATTGATGCAAGCCGTTCTGAAACCAGCCGGCAAATTACTCAAAATGCTCAACTCGCCGAGAAAATCACTTTTCTTTTATAATGATTGTTTGGCAAAAAATAGTTAATTTTGGTGCAAGCCGTTCTGCAACCAATCGGCAAATTACTCAAAATGCGTAACTGGCCGAGAAAATATCTTTTATTCAAAAATGAACGTTTGACAAGAAATAGTTAATATTGATGCAAGCCGTTCTGAAACCAACCGGCAAATTACTCAAAATGCTCAACTCGCCCAGAAAATCACTTTTTTTTTATAATGATTGTTTGGCAAAAAATAGTTAATTTTGGTGCAAGCCGTTCTGCAACCAATCGGCAGATTACTCAAAATGCGTAACTGGCCGAAAAAATATCTTTTATGCAAAAATGAACGTTTGACAAGAAATAGTTAATTTTGGTGCAAGCCGTTCTGAAACCAACCGGCAAATTACTCAAAATGCTTTACTGGCCGAGAAAATGACATTTCTTCTTGAATGATTGTTTGCCAAAAAATAGTTAATTTTGCAGCAAGCCGTTCTGAAACCAACCGGCAAATTACTCAAAATGCTCAACTCGCCGAGCAAAACATTTTTTTTCCAAATTGATTGATGGGCCATATATAGTTAATTTTGCAGCAAGACGTTCTGAAACCAACCATCAAATTACTCAAAATGCTCAAATGGCCGAGAAAATCACTTTTCTTCCAAAATGAACGTTTAGCAAAAAATAGTTAATATTGGTGCAAGCCGTTCTGAAACCAACCGGCAAATTACTCAAAATGCTTAACTCGCCGAGAAAATCACTTTTCTTCTATAATGATTGTTTGGGAAAAAATAGTTAATTTTGATGCAAGCCGTTCTGCAACCAACCGGCAAATTACTCAAAATGCTCAAATGGCCGAGAAAATTACTTTTCTTCCAAAATGAACGTTTAGCAAAAAATAGTTAATATTGATGCAATCCGTTTTGAAACCAACCGGCAAATTACACAAAATGCTTAACTGGCCGAGAAAATCACTTTTGTTCGAAAATGAACGTTTTGCAAAGGATAGTTAATATTGATGCAACCCGTTCTGAAACCAACCGGCAAATTACTCAAAATGCTCAACTCGCCGAGAAAATCACTTTTCTTTTATAATGATTGTTTTGCAAAAAATAGTTAATTATGGTGCAAGCCGTTCTGCAACCAATCGGCAAATTACTCAAAATGCGTAACTGGCCGAGAAAATATATTTTATTCAAAAATTAACGTTTGACAAGAAATAGTTAATATTGGTGCAAGCCGTTCTGAAACCAACCGGAAAATTACTCAAAATGCTCAACTCGCCGAGACAATCACTTTTCTTTTATAATGATTGTTTGGCAAAAAATAGTTAATTTTGGTGCAAGCCGTTCTGAAACCAACCGGCAAATTACTCAAAATGCTTTACTGGCCGAGAAAATGACATTTCTTCTGTAATGATTGTTTGCCAAAAAATAGTTAATTTTGCAGCAAGCCGTTCTGAAACCAACCGGCAAATTACTCAAAATGCTCAACTCGCCGAGCAAAACATTTTTTTTCCAAATTGATTGATGGGCCATATATAGTTAATTTTGCAGCAAGACGTTCTGAAACCAACCATCAAATTACTCAAAATGCTCAAATGGCCGAGAAAATCACTTTTCTTCCAAAATGAACGTTTAGCAAAAAATAGTTAATATTGATGCAATCCGTTCTGTAACCATCCGGCAAATTACTCAAAATGCTCAACTCGCCGAGAAAATCACTTTTCTTTTATAATGATTGTTTGGCAAAAAATAGTTAATTTTGGTGCAAGCCGTTCTGAAACCAACCGGCAAATTACTCAAAATGCTTAACTCGCTGAGAAAATCACTTTTCTTCTATAATGATTGTTTGGGAAAAAATAGTTAATTTTGATGCAAGCCGTTCTGCAACCAACCGGCAAATTACTCAAAATGCTCAAATGGCCGAGAAAATTACTTTTCTTCCAAAATGAACGTTTAGCAAAAAATAGTTAATATTGATGCAACCCGTTCTGAGACCAACCGGCAAATTACTCAAAATGCTTAACTGGCCGAGAAAGTGACATTTCTTCTGTAATGATTGTTCACCAAAAAATAGTTAATTTTGCAGCAAACCGTTCTGTAACCAACCGGCAATTTACTCAAAATGCTCAACTCGCCGAGGAAATCACTTTTCTTCCAAAATGATTGATGGGCCAAAAATAGTTAATTTTGCTGCAAGCCGTTCTGAAACCAACCGGCGAATTAGTCAAAATGCCCAACTCGACGAGAAAACCACTTTAATTCCAAAATGAACGTTTGGCAAAAAATAGTTAATTTTGATGCAAGACGTTCTGAATCCAACCGGCAAATAACTCAAAATGCTTAACTATCCGAGAAAATCACTTTTGTTCGAAAATAAACGTTTTGCAAAAATTAGTTAATGTTGATGCAAGCCGTTCTGAAACCAACCGGCAAATTACTCAAAATGCTCAACTCGCCGAGAAAATCACTTTTCTTCTATACTGATTGTTTGGCAAAAAATAGTTAATTTTGCTCCAACCGTTCTGCAACCAATCGGCAAATTACTCAAAATGCTCAACTCGCCGAGCAAAACACTTTTTTTCCAAATTGATTGATGGGCCATATATACTTAATTTTGCAGCAAGACGTTCTGAAACCAACCATCAAATTACTCAAAATGCTTAACTGGCCGAGAAAATCACTTTGCTTCCAAAATGAACGTTTAGCAAAAAATAGTTAATATTGATGCAATCCGTTCTGTAACCAACCGGCAAATTACTCAAAATGCTCAAATGGCCGAGAAAATTACTTTTCTTCCAAAATGAACGGTTAGCAAAAAATAGTTAATATTGATGCAATCCGTTCTGAAACCAACCGGCAAGTTACTCAAAATGCTTATCTGGCCGAGAAAATCATTTTTGTTCGAAAATGAACGTTTTGCAAAGAATAGTTAATATTGATGCAAGCCGTTCTGAAACCAGCCGGCAAATTACTCAAAATGCTCAACTCGCCGAGAAAATCACTTTTCTTTTATAATGATTGTTTGGCAAAAAATAGTTAATTTTGGTGCAAGCCGTTCTGCAACCAATCGGCAAATTACTCAAAATGCGTAACTGGCCGAGAAAATATCTTTTATTCAAAAATGAACGTTTGACAAGAAATAGTTAATATTGATGCAAGCCGTTCTGAAACCAACCGGCAAATTACTCAAAATGCTTAAATGGCCCAGAAAATTACTTTTCTTCCAAAATGAACGTTTAGCAAAAAATAGTTAATATTGATGCAATCCGTTCTGTAACCAACCGGAAAATTACTCAAAATGCTCAACTCGCCGAGAAAATCACTTTTCTTCTATAATGATTGTTTGGCAAAAAATAGTTAATTTTGGTGCAAGCCGTTCTGAAACCAACCGGCAAATTACTCAAAATGCTTTACTGGCCGAGAAAATGACATTTCTTCTTGAATGATTGTTTGCCAAAAAATAGTTAATTTTGCAGCAAGCCGTTCTGAAACCAACCGGCAAATTACTCAAAATGCTCAACTCGCCGAGCAAAACATTTTTTTTCCAAATTGATTGATGGGCCATATATAGTTAATTTTGCAGCAAGACGTTCTGAAACCAACCATCAAATTACTCAAAATGCTCAAATGGCCGAGAAAATCACTTTTCTTCCAAAATGAACGTTTAGCAAAAAATAGTTAATATTGATGCAATCCGTTCTGTAACCAACCGGAAAATTACTCAAAATGCTCAACTCGCCGAGAAAATCACTTTTCTTCTATAATGATTGTTTGGCAAAAAATAGTTAATTTTGGTGCAAGCCGTTCTGAAACCAACCGGCAAATTACTCAAAATGCTTAACTCGCCGAGAAAATCACTTTTCTTCTATAATGATTGTTTGGGAAAAAATAGTTAATTTTGATGCAAGCCGTTCTGCAACCAACCGGCAAATTACTCAAAATGCTCAAATGGCCGAGAAAATTACTTTTCTTCCAAAATGGATGTTTAGCAAAAAATAATTAATATTGATGCAATCCGTTTTGAAACCAACCAGCAAATTACACAAAATGCTCAACTCGCCGAGAAAATCACTTTTCTTTTATAATGATTGTTTGGCAAAAAATAGTTAATTTTGGTGCAAGCCGTTCTGAAACCAACCGGCAAATTACTCAAAATTCTTAACTCGCCGAGAAAATCACTTTTCTTTTATAATGATTGTTTGGCAAAAAATAGTTAATTTTGGTGCAAGCCGTTCTGCAACCAACCGGCAAATTACTCAAAATGCTCAAATGGCCGAGAAAATTACTTTTCTTCCAAAATGAACGTTTAGCAAAAAATAGTTAATATTGATGCAACCCGTTCTGAGACCAACCGGCAAAGTACTGAAAATGCTTAACTGGCCGAGAAAATGACATTTCTTCTGTAATGATTGTTTACCAAAAAATAGTTAATTTTGCAGCAAACCGTTCTGAAACCAACCGGCAAATTACTCAAAATGCTTAACTGGCCGAGAAAATCACATTTCTTCTGTAATGATTGTTTGCCAAAAAATAGTTAATTATAATGCAAGCCGTTTTGAAACCAACCGGCAAATTACTCAAAATGCTTAATCGGCCGAGGAAATCACTTTTGTTCGAAAATAGACATTTTGCAAAAATTAGTTAATATTGATGCAATCCGTTCTTAAACCAACCGGAAACATACTCAAAATGCTCAACTCGCCGAGAAAATCACTTTTCTTCTTTCATGATTGTTTGGCAAAAAATAGTTAATTTTGGTGCAAGCCGTTCTGAAACCAACCGGCAAATTACTCAAAATGCTTAACTGGCCGAGAAAATGACATTTCTTCTGTAATGATTGTTTGCCAAAAAATAGTTAATTTTGCAGCAAGCCGTTCTGAAACCAACCGGCAAATTACTCAAAATGCTCAACTCGCCGAGCAAAACACTTTTTTTCCAAATTGATTGATGGGCCATATATACTTAATTTTGCAGCAAGACGTTCTGAAACCAACCATCAAATTACTCAAAATGTTTAACTGGCCGAGAAAATCACTTTGCTTCCAAAATGAACGTTCAGCAAAAAATAGTTAATATTGATGCAATCCGTTCTGTAACCAACCGGCAAATTACTCAAAATGCTCAAATGGCCGAGAAAATTACTTTTCTTCCAAAATGAACGTTTAGCAAAAAATAGTTAATATTGATGCAACCCGTTCTGAGACCAACCGGCAAATTACTCAAAATGCTTAACTGGCCGAGAAAATCGCATTTCTTCTGTAATGATTGTTTGCCAAAAAATAGTTAATTATAATGCAAGCCGTTTTGAAACCAACCGGCAAATTACTCAAAATGCTTAATGGGCCGAGGAAATCACTTTTGTTCGAAAATAGACATTTTGCAAAAATTAGTTAATATTGATGCAATCCGTTCTGAAACCAACCGGAAATATACTCAAAATGCTCAACTCGCCGAGAAAATCACTTTTCTTCTATAATGATTGTTTGGCAAAAAATAGTTAATTTTGATGCAAGCCGTTCTGCAACCAATCGGCAAATTACTCAAAATGCGTAACTGGCCGAGAAAATATATTTTATTAAAAAAATGAACGTTTGACAAGAAATAGTTAATATTGATGCAAGCCGTTCTGAAACCAACCGGCAAATTACTCAAAATGCTCAACTCGCCGAGAAAATCACTTTTCTTTTATAATAATTGTTTTGCAAAAAATAGTTAATTGTGTGCAAGCCGTTCTGCAACCAATCGGCAAATTACTCAAAATGCGTAACTGGCCGAGAAAATATCTTTTATTCAACAATGAACGTTTGACAAGAAATAGTTAATATTGATGCAAGCCGTCCTGAAACCAACCGGCAAATTACTCAAAATGCTCAACTCGCCGAGAAAATCACTTTTCTTCTATAATGATTGTTTGGCAAAAAATAGTTAATTTTGGTGCAAGCCGTTCTGAAACCAACCGGCAAATTACTCAAAATGCTTTACTGGCCGAGAAAATGACATTTCTTCTGTAATGATTGTTTGCCAAAAAATAGTTAATTTTGCAGCAAGCCGTTCTGAAACCAACCGGCAAATTACTCAAAATGCTCAACTCGCCGAGCAAAACATTTTTTTTCCAAATTGATTGATGGGCCATATATACTTAATTTTGCAGCAAGACGTTCTGAAACCAACCATCAAATTACTCAAAATGCTTAACTGGCCGAGAAAATCACTTTGCTTCCAAAATGAACGTTTAGCAAAAAATAGTTAATATTGATGCAATCCGTTCTGTAACCAACCGGCAAATTACTCAAAATGCTCAAATGGCCGAGAAAATTACTTTTCTTCCAAAATGAACGTTTCGCAAAAAATAGTTAATATTGATGCAACCCGTTCTGAGACCAACCGGCAAATTACTCAAAATGCTTAACTGGCCGAGAAAATGACATTTCTTCTGTAATGATTGTTTGCCAAAAAAATAGTTAATTTGGCAGCAAGCCGTTCTGAAACAAACCGGCAAATTACTCAAAATGCTCAACTCGCCGAGCAAAACACTTTTTTTCCAAATTGATTGATGGGCCATATATACTTAATTTTGCAGCAAGACGTTCTGAAACCAACCATCAAATTACTCAAAATGCTTAACTGGCCGAGAAAATCACTTTGCTTCCAAAATGAACGTTTAGCAAAAAATAGTTAATATTGATGCAACCCGTTCTGAGACCAACCGGCAAATTATTCAAAATGCTGAACAGGCCGAGAAAATCACATTTCTTCTGTAATGATTGTTTGCCAAAAAATAGTTAATTATAATGCAAGCCGTTTTGAAACCAACCGGCAAATTACTCAAAATGCTTAATTGGCCGAGGAAATCACTTTTGTTCGAAAATAGACATTTTGCAAAAATTAGTTAATATTGATGCAATCCGTTCGGAAACCAACCGGAAAAATACTCAAAATGCTCAACTCGCCGAGAAAATCACTTTTCTTCTATAATGATTGTTTGGCAAAAAATAGTTAATTTTGCAGCAAGCCGTTCTGAAACCAACCGCCAAATTACTCAAAATGCTCAACTCGCCGAGCAAAACACTTTTTTTCCAAATTGATTGATGGGCCATATATACTTAATTTTGCAGCAAGACGTTCTGAAACCAACCATCAAATTACTCAAAATGCTTAACTGGCCGAGAAAATCATTTTGCTTCCAAAATGAACGTTTTGCAAAGAATAGTTAATATTGATGCAAGCCGTTCTGAAACCAGCCGGCAAATTACTCAAAATGCTCAACTCGCCGAGAAAATCACTTTTCTTTTATAATGATTGTTTGGCAAAAAATAGTTAATTTTGGTGCAAGCCGTTCTGCAACCAATCGGCAAATTACTCAAAATGCGTAACTGGCCGAGAAAATATCTTTTATTCAAAAATGAACGTTTGACAAGAAATAGTTAATATTGATGCAAGCCGTTCTGAAACCAACCGGCAAATTACTCAAAATGCTCAACTCGCCCAGAAAATCACTTTTTTTTTATAATGATTGTTTGGCAAAAAATAGTTAATTTTGGTGCAAGCCGTTCTGCAACCAATCGGCAGATTACTCAAAATGCGTAACTGGCCGAAAAAATATCTTTTATGCAAAAATGAACGTTTGACAAGAAATAGTTAATTTTGGTGCAAGCCGTTCTGAAACCAACCGGCAAATTACTCAAAATGCTTTACTGGCCGAGAAAATGACATTTCTTCTTGAATGATTGTTTGCCAAAAAATAGTTAATTTTGCAGCAAGCCGTTCTGAAACCAACCGGCAAATTACTCAAAATGCTCAACTCGCCGAGCAAAACATTTTTTTTCCAAATTGATTGATGGGCCATATATAGTTAATTTTGCAGCAAGACGTTCTGAAACCAACCATCAAATTACTCAAAATGCTCAAATGGCCGAGAAAATCACTTTTCTTCCAAAATGAACGTTTAGCAAAAAATAGTTAATATTGGTGCAAGCCGTTCTGAAACCAACCGGCAAATTACTCAAAATGCTTAACTCGCCGAGAAAATCACTTTTCTTCTATAATGATTGTTTGGGAAAAAATAGTTAATTTTGATGCAAGCCGTTCTGCAACCAACCGGCAAATTACTCAAAATGCTCAAATGGCCGAGAAAATTACTTTTCTTCCAAAATGAACGTTTAGCAAAAAATAGTTAATATTGATGCAATCCGTTTTGAAACCAACCGGCAAATTACACAAAATGCTTAACTGGCCGAGAAAATCACTTTTGTTCGAAAATGAACGTTTTGCAAAGGATAGTTAATATTGATGCAACCCGTTCTGAAACCAACCGGCAAATTACTCAAAATGCTCAACTCGCCGAGAAAATCACTTTTCTTTTATAATGATTGTTTTGCAAAAAATAGTTAATTATGGTGCAAGCCGTTCTGCAACCAATCGGCAAATTACTCAAAATGCGTAACTGGCCGAGAAAATATATTTTATTCAAAAATTAACGTTTGACAAGAAATAGTTAATATTGGTGCAAGCCGTTCTGAAACCAACCGGAAAATTACTCAAAATGCTCAACTCGCCGAGACAATCACTTTTCTTTTATAATGATTGTTTGGCAAAAAATAGTTAATTTTGGTGCAAGCCGTTCTGAAACCAACCGGCAAATTACTCAAAATGCTTTACTGGCCGAGAAAATGACATTTCTTCTGTAATGATTGTTTGCCAAAAAATAGTTAATTTTGCAGCAAGCCGTTCTGAAACCAACCGGCAAATTACTCAAAATGCTCAACTCGCCGAGCAAAACATTTTTTTTCCAAATTGATTGATGGGCCATATATAGTTAATTTTGCAGCAAGACGTTCTGAAACCAACCATCAAATTACTCAAAATGCTCAAATGGCCGAGAAAATCACTTTTCTTCCAAAATGAACGTTTAGCAAAAAATAGTTAATATTGATGCAATCCGTTCTGTAACCATCCGGCAAATTACTCAAAATGCTCAACTCGCCGAGAAAATCACTTTTCTTTTATAATGATTGTTTGGCAAAAAATAGTTAATTTTGGTGCAAGCCGTTCTGAAACCAACCGGCAAATTACTCAAAATGCTTAACTCGCTGAGAAAATCACTTTTCTTCTATAATGATTGTTTGGGAAAAAATAGTTAATTTTGATGCAAGCCGTTCTGCAACCAACCGGCAAATTACTCAAAATGCTCAAATGGCCGAGAAAATTACTTTTCTTCCAAAATGAACGTTTAGCAAAAAATAGTTAATATTGATGCAACCCGTTCTGAGACCAACCGGCAAATTACTCAAAATGCTTAACTGGCCGAGAAAGTGACATTTCTTCTGTAATGATTGTTCACCAAAAAATAGTTAATTTTGCAGCAAACCGTTCTGAAACCAACCGGCAAATTACTCAAAATGCTTAACTGGCCGAGAAAATCACATTTCTTCTGTAATGATTGTTTGCCACAAAATAGTTAATTATAATGCAAGCCGTTTTGAAACCAACCGGCAAATTACTCAAAATGCTTAATCGGCCGAGGAAATCACTTTTGTTCGAAAATAGACATTTTGCAAAAATTAGTTAATATTGATGCAATCCGTTCTTAAACCAACCGGAAAAATACTCAAAATGCTCAACTCGCCGAGAAAATCACTTTTATTCTTTCATGATTGTTTGGCAAAAAATAGTTAATTTTGGTGCAAGCCGTTCTGAAACCAAACGGCAAATTACTCAAAATGCTGAACTGGCCGAGAAAATGGCATTTCTTCTGTAATGATTGTTTGTCAAAAAATAGTTAATTTTGCAGCAAGCCGTTCTGAAACCAACCGGCAAATTACTCAAAATGCTCAACTCGCCGAGCAAAACACTTTTTTTCCAAATTGATCGATGGGCCATATATACTTAATTTTGCAGCAAGACGTTCTGAAACCAACCATCAAATTACTCAAAATGCTTAACTGGCCGAGAAAATCTCTTTGCTTCCAAAATGAACGTCTAGCAAAAAATAGTTAATATTGATGCAATCCGTTCTGTAACCAACCGGCAAATTACTCAAAATGCTCAAATGGCCGAGAAAATTACTTTTCTTCCAAAATGAACGTTTAGCAAAAAATAGTTAATATTGATGCAACCCGTTCTGAGACCAACCGGCAAATTACTCAAAATGCTTAACTGGCCGAGAAAATCACATTTCTTCTGGAATGATTGTTCGCCAAAAAATAGTTAATTATAATGCAAGCCGTTTTGAAACCAACCGGCAAATTACTCAAAATGCTTAATCGGCCGAGGAAATCACTTTTGTTCGAAAATAGACATTTTGCAAAAATTAGTTAATATTGATGCAATCCGTTCTGAAACCAACCGGAAAAATACTCAAAATGCTCAACTCGCCGAGAAAATCACTTTTCTTCTCTCATGATTGTTTGGCAAAAAATAGTTAATTTTGGTGCAAGCCGTTCTGAAACCAACCGGCAAATTACTCAAAATGCTGAACTGGCCGAGAAAATGACATTTCTTCTGTAATGATTGTTTGCCAAAAAATAGTTAATTTTGCAGCAAGCCGTTCTGAAACCAACCGGCAAATTACTCAAAATGCTCAAATGGCCGAGAAAATTACTTTTCTTCCAAAATGAACGTTTAGCAAAAAATAGTTAATATTGATGCAATCCGTTCTGAAACCAACCGGCAAGTTACTCAAAATGCTCAAATGGCCGAGAAAATTACTTTTCTTCCAAAATGAACGTTTAGCAAAAAATAGTTAATATTGATGCAACCCGTTCTGAGACCAACCGGCAAATTACTCAAAATGCTTAACTGGCCGAGAAAATGACATTTCTTCTGTAATGATTGTTTGCCAAAAAAATAGTTAATTTGGCAGCAAGCCGTTCTGAAACAAACCGGCAAATTACTCAAAATGCTCAACTCGCCGAGCAAAACACTTTTTTTCCAAATTGATTGATGGGCCATATATACTTAATTTTGCAGCAAGACGTTCTGAAACCAACCATCAAATTACTTAAAATGCTTAACTGGCCGAGAAAATCACTTTGCTTCCAAAATGAACGTTTAGCAAAAAATAGTTAATATTGATGCAACCCGTTCTGAGACCAACCGGCAAATTATTCAAAATGCTGAACAGGCCGAGAAAATCACATTTCTTCTGTAATGATTGTTTGCCAAAAAATAGTTAATTATAATGCAAGCCGTTTTGAAACCAACCGGCAAATTACTCAAAATGCTTAATTGGCCGAGGAAATCACTTTTGTTCGAAAATAGACATTTTGCAAAAATTAGTTAATATTGATGCAATCCGTTCGGAAACCAACCGGAAAAATACTCAAAATGCTCAACTCGCCGAGAAAATCACTTTTCTTCTATAATGATTGTTTGGCAAAAAATAGTTAATTTTGCAGCAAGCCGTTCTGAAACCAACCGCCAAATTACTCAAAATGCTCAACTCGCCGAGCAAAACACTTTTTTTCCAAATTGATTGATGGGCCATATATACTTAATTTTGCAGCAAGACGTTCTGAAACCAACCATCAAATTACTCAAAATGCTTAACTGGCCGAGAAAATCATTTTGCTTCCAAAATGAACGTTTTGCAAAGAATAGTTAATATTGATGCAAGCCGTTCTGAAACCAGCCGGCAAATTACTCAAAATGCTCAACTCGCCGAGAAAATCACTTTTCTTTTATAATGATTGTTTGGCAAAAAATAGTTAATTTTGGTGCAAGCCGTTCTGCAACCAATCGGCAAATTACTCAAAATGCGTAACTGGCCGAGAAAATATCTTTTATTCAAAAATGAACGTTTGACAAGAAATAGTTAATACAAGCCGTTTTGAAACCAACCGGCAAATTACTCAAAATGCTTAATCGGCCGAGGAAATCACTTTTGTTCGAAAATAGACATTTTGCAAAAATTAGTTAATATTGATGCAATCCGTTCTGAAACCAACCGGAAAAATACTCAAAATGCTCAACTCGCCGAGAAAATCACTTTTCTTCTCTCATGATTGTTTGGCAAAAAATAGTTAATTTTGGTGCAAGCCGTTCTGAAACCAACCGGCAAATTACTCAAAATGCTGAACTGGCCGAGAAAATGACATTTCTTCTGTAATGATTGTTTGCCAAAAAATAGTTAATTTTGCAGCAAGCCGTTCTGAAACCAACCGGCAAATTACTCAAAATGCTCAAATGGCCGAGAAAATTACTTTTCTTCCAAAATGAACGTTTAGCAAAAAATAGTTAATATTGATGCAATCCGTTCTGAAACCAACCGGCAAGTTACTCAAAATGCTTATCTGGCCGAGAAAATCACTTTTGTTCGAAAATGAACGTTTTGCAAAGAATAGTTAATATTGATGCAAGCCGTTCTGAAACCAACCGGCAAATTACTCAAAATGCTCAACTCGCCGAGAAAATCACTTTTCTTTTATAATGATTGTTTGGCAAAAAATAGTTAATTTTGGTGCAAGCCGTTCTGCAACCAATCGGCAAATTACTCAAAATGCGTAACTGGCCGAGAAAATATCTTTTATGCAAAAATGAACGTTTGACAAGAAATAGTTAATATTGATGCAAGCCGTTCTGAAACCAACCGGCAAATTACTCAAAATGCTTAAATGGCCCAGAAAATTACTTTTCTTCCAAAATGAACGTTTAGCAAAAAATAGTTAATATTGATGCAATCCGTTCTGAAACCAACCGGCAAGTTACTCAAAATGCTTATCTGGCCGAGAAAATCACTTTTGTTCGAAAATGAACGTTTTGCAAAGAATAGTTAATATTGATGCAAGCCGTTCTGAAACCAACCGGAAAATTACTCAAAATGCTCAACTCGCCGAGAAAATCACTTTTCTTTTATAATGATTGTTTGGCAAAAAATAGTTAATTTTGGTGCAAGCCGTTCTGAAACCAACCGGCAAATTACTCAAAATGCTTTACTGGCCGAGAAAATGACATTTCTTCTGTAATGATTGTTTGCCAAAAAATAGTTAATTTTGCAGCAAGCCGTTCTGAAACCAACCGGCAAATTACTCAAAATGCTCAACTCGCCGAGCAAAACATTTTTTTTCCAAATTGATTGATGGGCCATATATAGTTAATTTTGCAGCAAGACGTTCTGAAACCAACCATCAAATTACTCAAAATGCTCAAATGGCCGAGAAAATCACTTTTCTTCCAAAATGAACGTTTAGCAAAAAATAGTTAATATTGATGCAATCCGTTCTGTAACCATCCGGCAAATTACTCAAAATGCTCAACTCGCCGAGAAAATCACTTTTCTTTTATAATGATTGTTTGGCAAAAAATAGTTAATTTTGGTGCAAGCCGTTCTGAAACCAACCGGCAAATTACTCAAAATGCTTAACTCGCCGAGAAAATCACTTTTCTTCTATAATGATTGTTTGGGAAAAAATAGTTAATTTTGATGCAAGCCGTTCTGCAACCAACCGGCAAATTACTCAAAATGCTCAAATGGCCGAGAAAATTACTTTTCTTCCAAAATGAACGTTTAGCAAAAAATAGTTAATATTGATGCAACCCGTTCTGAGACCAACCGGCAAATTACTCAAAATACTTAACTGGCCGAGAAAGTGACATTTCTTCTGTAATGATTGTTTACCAAAAAATAGTTAATTTTGCAGCAAACCGTTCTGAAACCAACCGGCAAATTACTCAAAATGCTTAACTGGCCGAGAAAATCACATTTCTTCTGTAATGATTGTTTGCCACAAAATAGTTAATTATAATGCAAGCCGTTTTGAAACCAACCGGCAAATTACTCAAAATGCTTAATCGGCCGAGGAAATCACTTTTGTTCGAAAATAGACATTTTGCAAAAATTAGTTAATATTGATGCAATCCGTTCTTAAACCAACCGGAAAAATACTCAAAATGCTCAACTCGCCGAGAAAATCACTTTTCTTCTTTCATGATTGTTTGGCAAAAAATAGTTAATTTTGGTGCAAGCCGCTCTGAAACCAAACGGCAAATTACTCAAAATGCTGAACTGGCCGAGAAAATGGCATTTCTTCTGTAATGATTGTTTGTCAAAAAATAGTTAATTTTGCAGCAAGCCGTTCTGAAACCAACCGGCAAATTACTCAAAATGCTCAACTCGCCGAGCAAAACACTTTTTTTCCAAATTGATCGATGGGCCATATATACTTAATTTTGCAGCAAGACGTTCTGAAACCAACCATCAAATTACTCAAAATGCTTAACTGGCCGAGAAAATCTCTTTGCTTCCAAAATGAACGTCTCGCAAAAAATAGTTAATATTGATGCAATCCGTTCTGTAACCAACCGGCAAATTACTCAAAATGCTCAAATGGCCGAGAAAATCACTTTTCTTCTCTCATGATTGTTTGGCAAAAAATAGTTAATTTTGCAGCAAGCCGTTCTGAAACCAACCGGCAAATTACTCAAAATGCTCAACTCACCGAGAAAATCACATTTCTTCTATAATGATTGTTTGGGAAAAAATAGTTAATTTTGATGCAATCCGTTCTGAAACCAACCGGCAAATTACTCAAAATGCTTAACTCGCCGAGAAAATCACTTTTCTTCTATCATAGTTCTTTGGGAAAAAATAGTTAATTTTGATGCAAGCCGTTCTGTAACCAACCGGCTAATTACTCAAAATGCTCAACTCGCCGAGAAAATCACATTTTTCCCAAATTGATTGATGGGCCAAAAATAGTTAATTTTGCTGCAAGCCGCTCTGGAACCAACCGGCAAATTACTCAAAATGCTTGATTGGCCGAGAAGATCACTTTTCTTCCAAAATGAACGTTTGGCAAAAAAAAGTTAATTTTGCTGCAAGAAGTTCTGAAACCAACCGGCAAATTACTCAAAATGCTGAACTATCCGAGAAAATCACTATTGTTCGAAAATAAACGTTTTGCAAAAAATAGTTAATATTGATGCAACCCGTTCTGAGACCAACCGGCAAATTACTCAAAATGCTTAACTGGCCGAGAAAATCACATTTCTTCTGTAATGATTGTTTGCCAAAAAATAGTTAATTATAATGCAAGCCGTTTTGAAACCAACCGGCAAATTACTCAAAATGCTTAATTGGCCGAGGAAATCACTTTTGTTCGAAAATAGACATTTTGCAAAAATTAGTTAATATTGATGCAAGCCGTTCTGAAACCAACCGGAAAATTACTCAAAATGCTCAACTCGCCGTGAAAATCACTTTTCCTCTATGTTGATTGTTTGGCAAAAAATAGTTAATTTTGGTGCCAACCGTTCTGAAACCAACCGGCAAATTATTCAAAATGCTCACCTCACCGAGAAAATCACATTTCTTCTATAATGATTGTTTGGGAAAAAATAGTTAATTTTGATGCAATCCGTTCGGAGACCAACCGGCAAATTACTCAAAATGCTTAACTGGCCGAGAAAATGACATTTCTTCTGCAATGATTGTTTGGGAAAAAATAGTTAATTTTGATGCAAGCCGTTCTGTCACCAACCGGCTAATTACTCAAAATGCTCAACTCGCCGAGAAAATCACTTTTTTCCCAAATTGATTGATGGGCCAAAAATAGTTAATTATGCTGCAAGCCGCTCTGAAACCAACCGTCAAATTGCTCAAAATGCTGAACTGGCCGAGAAAATCACTTTTGTTCTAAATATACGTTTTGCAAAAAATAGTTAATATTGCTGCAATCCGTTCTGAGACCAACCGGCAAATTACTCAAAATGCTTAACTGGCCGAGAAAATCACTTTTCTTCCAAAATGAACGTTTAGCAAAAAATAGTTAATATTGGTGCAATCCGTTCTGAAACCAACCGGCAAATTACTCAAAATGCTCAACTCGCCGAGAAAATCACTTTTCTTCTATAATAATTCTTTCGGAAAAAATAGTTAATTTTGATGCAAGCCGTTCTGTAACCAACCGACTAATTACTCAAAATGCTCAACTCGCCGAGAAAATCACTTTTTTCCCAAATTGATTGATGGGCCAAAAATAGTTAATTTTGCTGCAAGCCGCTCTGAAACCAACCGTCAAATTACTCAAAATGCTTAACTGGCCGAGAAAATCACATTTGTTCGAAAATGATTGGCAAAAAATATTTAATTTTGATGCAATCCGTTTTGAAACCAGCCGGCAAATTACTCAAAATGCTTTACTATCCGAGAAAATCACTTTTGTTCTAAATATACGTTTTGCAAAAAATAGTGAATATTGATGCAACCCGTTCTGAGACCAACCGGCAAATTACTCAAAATGCTTAACTGGCCGAGAAAATCACATTTCTTCTGTAATGATTGTTTGCCAAAAAATAGTTAATTATAATGCAAGCCGTTTTGAAACCAACCGGCAAATTACTCAAAATGCTTAATTGGCCGAGGAAATCACTTTTGTTCGAAAATAGACATTTTGCAAAAATTAGTTAATATTGATGCAAGCCGTTCTGAAACCAACCGGAAAATTACTCAAAATGCTCAACTCGCCGTGAAAATCACTTTTCCTCTATGTTGATTGTTTGGCAAAAAATAGTTAATTTTGGTGCCAACCGTTCTGAAACCAACCGGCAAATTACTCAAAATGCTCACCTCACCGAGAAAATCACATTTCTTCTATAATGATTGTTTGGGAAAAAATAGTTAATTTTGATGCAATCCGTTCGGAGACCAACCGGCAAATTACTCAAAATGCTTAACTGGCCGAGAAAATGACATTTCTTCTGCAATGATTGTTTGGGAAAAAATAGTTAATTTTGATGCAAGCCGTTCTGTCACCAACCGGCTAATTACTCAAAATGCTCAACTCGCCGAGAAAATCACTTTTTTCCCAAATTGATTGATGGGCCAAAAATAGTTAATTATGCTGCAAGCCGCTCTGAAACCAACCGTCAAATTGCTCAAAATGCTGAACTGGCCGAGAAAATCACTTTTGTTCTAAATATACGTTTTGCAAAAAATAGTTAATATTGCTGCAATCCGTTCTGAGACCAACCGGCAAATTACTCAAAATGCTTAACTGGCCGAGAAAATCACTTTTCTTCCAAAATGAACGTTTAGCAAAAAATAGTTAATATTGGTGCAATCCGTTCTGAAACCAACCGGCAAATTACTCAAAATGCTCAACTCGCCGAGAAAATCACTTTTCTTCTATAATAATTCTTTCGGAAAAAATAGTTAATTTTGATGCAAGCCGTTCTGTAACCAACCGACTAATTACTCAAAATGCTCAACTCGCCGAGAAAATCACTTTTTTCCCAAATTGATTGATGGGCCAAAAATAGTTAATTTTGCTGCAAGCCGCTCTGAAACCAACCGTCAAATTACTCAAAATGCTTAACTGGCCGAGAAAATCACATTTGTTCGAAAATGATTGGCAAAAAATATTTAATTTTGATGCAATCCGTTTTGAAACCAGCCGGCAAATTACTCAAAATGCTTTACTATCCGAGAAAATCACTTTTGTTCTAAATATACGTTTTGCAAAAAATAGTGAATATTGATGCAACCCGTTCTGAGACCAACCGGCAAATTACTCAAAATGCTTAACTGGCCGAGAAAATCACATTTCTTCTGTAATGATTGTTTGCCAAAAAATAGTTAATTATATTGCAAGCCGTTTTGAAACCAACCGGCAAATAACTCAAAACGCTTAATTGGCCGAGGAAATCACTTTTGTTCGAAAATAGACATTTTGCAAAAATTAGTTAATATTGATGCAATTTGTTCTGAAACCAACCGGAAATTTACTCAAAATGCTCAACTCGCCGAGAAAATCACTTTTCTTCTATAATGATTGTTTGGCAAAAAATAGTTAATTTTGGTGCAAGCCGTTCTGAAAATAACCGGCAAATTACTCAAAATGTTTAACTCGCCGAGAAAATCACTTTTCTTCCAAAATGAACGTTTGGCAAAAAAAAGTTAATTTTGCTGCAAGAAGTTCTGAAACCAACCGGCAAATTACTCAAAATGCTGAACTATCCGAGAAAATCACTATTGTTCGAAAATAAACGTTTTGAAAAAAATAGTTAATATTGATGCAACCCGTTCTGAGACCAACCGGGAAATTATTCAAAATGCTTAACTGGCCGAGAAAATCACATTTCTTCTGTAATGATTGTTTGCCAAAAAATAGTTAATTATAATGCAAGCCGTTTTGAAACCAACCGCCAAATTACTCAAAATGCTTAATTGGCCGAGGAAATCACTTTTGTTCGAAAATAGACATTTTGCAAAAATTAGTTAATATTGATGCAAGCCGTTCTGAAACCAACCGGAAAATTACTCAAAATGCTCAACTCGCCGTGAAAATCACTTTTCCTCTATGTTGATTGTTTGGCAAAAAATAGTTAATTTTGGTGCCAACCGTTCTGAAACCAACCGGCAAATTACTCAAAATGCTCACCTCACCGAGAAAATCACATTTCTTCTATAATGATTGTTTGGGAAAAAATAGTTAATTTTGATGCAATCCGTTCGGAGACCAACCGGCAAATTACTCAAAATGCTTTACTGGCCGAGAAAATGACATTTCTTCTGCAATGATTGTTTGCCAAAAAATAGTTAATTTTGCAGTAAGCCGTTCTGAAACCAACCGGCAAATTACTCAAAATGCTCACCTCACCGAGAAAATCACATTTCTTCTATAATGATTGTTTGGGAAAAAATAGTTAATTTTGATGCAATCCGTTCTGAAACCAACCGGCAAATTACTCAAAATGCTTAACTCGCCGAGAAAATCACTTTTCTTCTATAATAATTGTTTGGGAAAAAATAGTTAATTTTGATGCAAGCCGTTCTGTAACCAACCGGCTAATTACTCAAAATGCTCAACTCGCCGAGAAAATCACTTTTTTCCCAAATTGAGTGATGGGCCAAAAATAGTTAATTATGCTGCAAGCCGCTCTGAAACCAACCGTCAAATTGCTCAAAATGCTGAACTGGCCGAGAAAATCACTTTTGTTCTAAATATACGTTTTGCAAAAAATAGTTAATATTGCTGCAATCCGTTCTGAGACCAACCGGCAAATTACTCAAAATGCTTAACTGGCCGAGAAAATCACTTTTCTTCCAAAATGAACGTTTAGCAAAAAATAGTTAATATTGGTGCAATCCGTTCTGAAACCAACCGGCAAATTAGTCAAAATGCTCAACTCGCCGAGAAAATCACTTTTCTTCTATAATAATTCTTTCGGAAAAAATAGTTAATTTTGATGCAAGCCGTTCTGCAACCAACCGACTAATTACTCAAAATGCTCAACTCGCCGAGAAAATCACTTTTTTCCCAAATTGATTGATGGGCCAAAAATAGTTAATTTTGCTGCAAGACGCTCTGAAACCAACCGTCAAATTAATCAAAATGCTGAACTGGCCGAGAAAATCACTTTTGTTCTAAATATACGTTTTGCAAAAAATAGTTAATATTGCTGCAATCCGTTCTGAGACCAACCGGCAAATTACTCAAAATGCTTAACTGGCCGAGAAAATCACTTTTCTTCCAAAATGAACGTTTAGCAAAAAATAGTTAATATTGGTGCAATCCGTTCTGAAACCAACCGGCAAATTACTCAAAATGCTCAACTCGCCGAGAAAATCACTTTTCTTCGATAATAATTCTTTCGGAAAAAATAGTTAATTTTGATGCAAGCCGTTCTCTAACCAACCGACTAATTACTCAAAATGCTCAACTCGCCGAGAAAATCACTTTTTTCCCAAATTGATTGATGGGCCAAAAATAGTTAATTTTGCTGCAAGCCGCTCTGAAACCAACCGTCAAATTAATCAAAATGCTTAACTGGCCGAGAAAATCACATTTGTTCGAAAATGATTGGCAAAAAATTTTTAATTTTGATGCAATCCGTTTTGAAACCAGCCGGCAAATTACTCAAAATGCTTTACTATCCGAGAAAATCACTTTTGTTCTAAATATACGTTTTGCAAAAAATAGTTAATATTGATGCAACCCGTTCTGAGACCAACCGGCAAATTACTCAAAATGCTTAACTGGCCGAGAAAATCACTTTTCTTCCAAAATGAACGTTTAGCAAAAAATAGTTAATATTGGTGCAATCCGTTCTGAAACCAACCGGCAAATTACTCAAAATGCTCAACTCGCCGAGAAAATCACTTTTCTTCTATAATAATTCTTTCGGAAAAAATAGTTAATTTTGATGCAAGCCGTTCTGCAACCAACCGACTAATTACTCAAAATGCTCAACTCGCCGAGAAAATCACTTTTTTCCCAAATTGATTGATGGGCCAAAAATAGTTAATTTTGCTGCAAGCCGCTCTGAAACCAACCGTCAAATTAATCAAAATGCTGAACTGGCAGAGAAAATCACTTTTGTTCTAAATATACGTTTTGCAAAAAATAGTTAATATTGCTGCAATCCGTTCTGAGACCAACCGGCAAATTACTCAAAATGCTTAACTGGCCGAGAAAATCACTTTTCTTCCAAAATGAACGTTTAGCAAAAAATAGTTAATATTGGTGCAATCCGTTCTGAAACCAACCGGCAAATTACTCAAAATGCTCAACTCGCCGAGAAAATCACTTTTCTTCTATAATAATTCTTTCGGAAAAAATAGTTAATTTTGATGCAAGCCGTTCTGTAACCAACCGA
This sequence comes from Scyliorhinus torazame, assembly GCF_047496885.1. NCBI lineage: Eukaryota > Metazoa > Chordata > Chondrichthyes > Carcharhiniformes > Scyliorhinidae > Scyliorhinus > Scyliorhinus torazame. The sequence goes on along the minus strand of NW_027308044.1, from coordinate 67,174 downwards.
CTAATTACTCAAAATGCTCAACTCGCCGAGAAAATCACTTTTTTCCCAAATTGATTGATGGGCCAAAAATAGTTAATTTTGCTGCAAGCCGCTCTGAAACCAACCGTCAAATTAATCAAAATGCTTAACTGGCCGAGAAAATCACATTTGTTCGAAAATGATTGGCAAAAAATATTTAATTTTGATGCAATCCGTTTTGAAACCAGCCGGCAAATTACTCAAAATGCTTTACTATCCGAGAAAATCACTTTTGTTCTAAATATACGTTTTGCAAAAAATAGTTAATATTGATGCAACCCGTTCTGAGACCAACCGGCAAATTACTCAAAATGCTTAACTGGCCGAGAAAATCACATTTCTTCTGTAATGATTGTTTGCCAAAAAATAGTTAATTATATTGCAAGCCGTTTTGAAACCAACCGGCAAATAACTCAAAACGCTTAATTGGCCGAGGAAATCACTTTTGTTCGAAAATAGACATTTTGCAAAAATTAGTTAATATTGATGCAATCCGTTCTGAAACCAACCGGCTAATTACTGAAAATGCTCAACTCGCCGAGAAAATCACTTTTTTCCCAAATTGATTGATGGGCCAAAAATAGTTAATTTTGCTGCAAGCCGCTCTGAAACCAACCGGCAAATTACGCAAAATGCTTGATTGGCCGAGAAGATCACTTTTCTTCCAAAATGAACGTTTGGCAAAAAAAAGTTAATTTTGCTGCAAGAAGTTCTGAAACCAACCGGCAAATTACTCAAAATGCTGAACTATCCGAGAAAATCACTATTGTTCGAAAATAAACGTTTTGCCAAAAATAGTTAATATTGATGCAACCCGTTCTGAGACCAACCGGGAAATTACTCAAAATGCTTAACTCGCCGAGAAAATCACATTTCTTCTGTAATGATTGTTTGCCAAAAAATAGTTAATTATAATGCAAGCCGTTTTGAAACCAACCGGCAAATTACTCAAAATGCTTAATTGGCCGAGGAAATCACTTTTGTTCGAAAATAGACATTTTGCAAAAATTAGTTAATATTGATGCAAGCCGTTCTGAAACCAACCGGAAAATTACTCAAAATGCTCAACTCGCCGTGAAAATCACTTTTCCTCTATGTTGATTGTTTGGCAAAAAATAGTTAATTTTGGTGCCAACCGTTCTTAAACCAACCGGCAAATTACTCAAAATGCTCACCTCACCGAGAAAATCACATTTCTTCTATAATGATTGTTTGGGAAAAAATAGTTAATTTTGATGCAATCCGTTCGGAGACCAACCGGCAAATTACTCAAAATGCTTTACTGGCCGAGAAAATGACATTTCTTCTGCAATGATTGTTTGCCAAAAAATAGTTAATTTTGCAGCAAGCCGTTCTGAAACCAACCGGCAAATTACTCAAAATGCTCACCTCACCGAGAAAATCACATTTCTTCTATAATGATTGTTTGGGAAAAAATAGTTAATTTTGATGCAATCCGTTCTGAAACCAACCGGCAAATTACTCAAAATGCTTAACTCGCCGAGAAAATCACTTTTCTTCTATAATAATTGTTTGGGAAAAAATAGTTAATTTTGATGCAAGCCGTTCTGTAACCAACCGGCTAATTACTCAAAATGCTCAACTCGCCGAGAAAATCACTTTTTTCCCAAATTGAGTGATGGGCCAAAAATAGTTAATTATGCTGCAAGCCGCTCTGAAACCAACCGTCAAATTGCTCAAAATGCTGAACTGGCCGAGAAAATCACTTTTGTTCTAAATATACGTTTTGCAAAAAATAGTTAATATTGCTGCAATCCGTTCTGAGACCAACCGGCAAATTACTCAAAATGCTTAACTGGCCGAGAAAATCACTTTTCTTCCAAAATGAACGTTTAGCAAAAAATAGTTAATATTGGTGCAATCCGTTCTGAAACCAACCGGCAAATTACTCAAAATGCTCAACTCGCCGAGAAAATCACTTTTCTTCTATAATAATTCTTTCGGAAAAAATAGTTAATTTTGATGCAAGCCGTTCTGCAACCAACCGACTAATTACTCAAAATGCTCAACTCGCCGAGAAAATCACTTTTTTCCCAAATTGATTGATGGGCCAAAAATAGTTAATTTTGCTGCAAGCCGCTCTGAAACCAACCGTCAAATTAATCAAAATGCTGAACTGGCCGAGAAAATCACTTTTGTTCTAAATATACGTTTTGCAAAAAATAGTTAATATTGCTGCAATCCGTTCTGAGACTAACCGGCAAATTACTCAAAATGCTTAACTGGCCGAGAAAATCACTTTTCTTCCAAAATGAACGTTTAGCAAAAAATAGTTAATATTGGTGCAATCCGTTCTGAAACCAACCGGCAAATTACTCAAAATGCTCAACTCGCCGAGAAAATCACTTTTCTTCTATAATAATTCTTTCGGAAAAAATAGTTAATTTTGATGCAAGCCGTTCTGTAACCAACCGACTAATTACTCAAAATGCTCAACTCGCCGAGAAAATCACTTTTATCCCAAATTGATTGATGGGCCAAAAATAGTTAATTTTGCTGCAAGCCGCTCTGAAACCAGCCGGCAAATTACTCAAAATGCTTTACTATCCGAGAAAATCACTTTTCTTCTGTAATGATTGTTTGCCAAAAAATAGTTAATTATATTGCAAGCCGTTTTGAAACCAACCGGCAAATAACTCAAAACGCTTAATTGGCCGAGGAAATCACTTTTGTTCGAAAATAGACATTTTGCAAAAATTAGTTAATATTGATGCAATCCGTTCTGAAACCAACCGGAAAATTACTCAAAATGCTCAACTCGCCGAGAAAATCACTTTTCTTCTATAATGATTGTTTGGCAAAAAATAGTTAATTTTGGTGCAAGCCGTTCTGAAAATAACCGGCAAATTACTCAAAATGCTTGATTGGCCGACAAAATCACTTTTCTTCTATAATGATTGTTTGGCAAAAAATAGTTAATTTTGGTGCAAGCCGTTCTGAAAACAACCGGCAAATTACTCAAAATGCTTAACTCGCCGAGAAAATCACTTTTCTTCCAAAATGAACGTTTGGCAAAAAATAGTTAATCTTGCTGCAAGAAGTTTTGAAACCAACCATCAAATTACTCAAAATGCTTAACTGGCCGAGAAAATCACTTTTCTTCCAAAATGAACGTTTAGCAGAAAATAGTTAATTTTAATGCAAGCCGTTCTGTAACCAACCGGCAAATTACTCAAAATGCTCAACTCACCGAGAAAATCACATTTCTTCTATAATGATTGTTTGGGAAAAAATAGTTAATTTTGATGCAAGCCGTTCTGAAACCAACCGGCAAATTACTCAAAATGCTTGATTGGCCGAGAAGATCACTTTTCTTCCAAAATGAACGTTTGGCAAAAAATAGTTAATTTTGCTGCAAGAAGTTCTGAAACCAACCATCAAATTACTCAAAATGCTTAACTGGCCGAGAAAATCACTTTTCTTCCAAAATGAACGTTTAGCAGAAAATAGTTAATTTTAATGCAAGCCGTTCTGAAACCAACCGGCAAATTACTCAAAATGCTTAACTCGCCGAGAAAATCACTTTTCTTCTATAATGATAGTTTGGGAAAAAATAGTTAATTTTGATGCAAGCCGTACTGAAACCAACCGGCAAATTACTCAAAATGCTTGATTGGCCGAGAAAATCACTTTTCTTCTACAATGATTGTTTGGCAAAAAATAGTTAATTTTGGTGCAAGCCGTTCTGAAAACAACCGGCAAATTACTCAAAATGCTTAACTCGCCGAGAAAATCACTTTTCTTCCAAAATGAACGTTTGGCAAAAAATAGTTAATCTTGCTGCAAGAAGTTTTGAAACCAACCTTCAAATTACTCAAAATGCTTAACTGGCCGAGAAAATCACTTTTCTTCCAAAATGAACGTTTAGCAGAAAATAGTTAATTTTAATGCAAGCCGTTCTGTAACCAACCGGCAAATTACTCAAAATGCTCAACTCACCGAGAAAATCACATTTCTTCTATAATGATTGTTTGGGAAAAAATAGTTAATTTTGATGCAAGCCGTTCTGAAACCAACCGGCAAATTACTCAAAATGCTTGATTGGCCGAGAAGACCACTTTTCTTCCAAAATGAACGTTTGGCAAAAAATAGTTAATTTTGCTGCAAGAAGTTCTGAAACCAACCGGCAAATTACTCAAAATGCTTAACTATCCGAGAAAATCACTATTGTTCGAAAGTAAACGTTTTGCAAAAAATAGTTAATATTGATGCAACCCGTTCTGAGACCAACCGGCAAATTACTCAAAATGCTTAACTGGTCGAGAAAATGACATTTCTTCTGTAATGATTGTTTGCCAAAAAATAGTTAATTTTGCAGCAAGCCGTTCTGAAACCAACCGGCAAATTACTCAAAATGCTCAACTCACCGAGAAAATCACATTTCTTCTATAATGATAGTTTGAGAAAAAATAGTCAATTTTGATGCAATCCGTTCTGAAACCAACCGGCAAATTACTCAAAATGCTTAACTGGCCGAGAAAATCACTTTTGTTCGAAAATGATTGGCAAAAAATATTTAATTTTGATGCAAACCGTTCTGAGACCAACCGGCAAATTACTCAAAATGCTTAACTGGCCGAGAAAATCACATTTCTTCTGTAATGATTGTTTGCCAAAAAGTAGTTAATTATAATGCAAGCCGTTTTGAAACCAACCGGCAAATTACTCAAAATGCTTAACTGGCCGAGGAAATCACTTTTGTTCGAAAATAGACATTTTGCAAAAATTAGTTAATATTGATGCAAACAGTTCTGAGACCAACCCGCAAATTACTCAAAATGCTTAACTGGCCGGGTAAATCACATTTCTTCTGTAATGATTGTTTTCCGAAAAGTAGTTAATTATAATGCAAGCCGTTTTGAAACCAACCGGCAAATTACTCAAAATGCTTAATTGGCCGAGGAAATCACTTTTGTTCGAAAATAGACATTTTGCAAAAATTAGTTAATATTGATGCAATCCGTTCTGAAACCAACCGGCAAATTACTCAAAATGCTCAACTCGCCGAGAAAATCACTTTTCTTCTATAATGATAGTTTGGGAAAAAATAGTTAATTTTGATGTCAGCCGTACTGAAACCAACCGGCAAATTACTCAAAATGCTTGATTGGCCGAGAAAATCACTTTTCTTCTATAATGATTGTTTGGCAAAAAATAGTTAATTTTGGTGCAAGCCGTTCTGAAAACAACCGGCAAATTACTCAAAATGCTTAACTCGCCGAGAAAATCACTTTTCTTCCAAAATGAACGTTTGGCAAAAAATAGTTAATCTTGCTGCAAGAAGTTTTGAAACCAACCATCAAATTACTCAAAATGCTTAACTGGCCGAGGAAATCACTTTTCTTCCAAAATGAACGTTTAGCAGAAAATAGTTAATTTTAATGCAAGCCGTTCTGTAACCAACCGGCAAATTACTCGAAATGCTCAACTCACCGAGAAAATCACATTTCTTCTATAATGATTGTTTGGGAAAAAATAGTTAATTTTGATGCAAGCCGTTCTGAAACCAACCGGCAAATTACTCAAAATGCTTGATTGGCCGAGAAGATCACTTTTCTTCCAAAATGAACGTTTGGCAAAAAATAGTTAATTTTGCTGCAAGAAGTTCTGAAACCAACCGGCAAATTACTCAAAATGCTTAACTATCCGAGAAAATCACTATTGTTCGAAAGTAAACGTTTTGCAAAAAATAGTTAATATTGATGCAACCCGTTCTGAGACCAACCGGCAAATTACTCAAAATGCTTAACTGGTCGAGAAAATGACATTTCTTCTGTAATGATTGTTTGCCAAAAAATAGTTAATTTTGCAGCAAGCCGTTCTGAAACCAACCGGCAAATTACTCAAAATGCTCAACTCACCGAGAAAATCACATTTCTTCTATAATGATTGTTTGGGAAAAAATAGTTTATTTTGATGCAATCCGTTCTGAAACCAACCGGCAAATTACTCAAAATGCTTAACTGGCCGAGAAAATCACTTTTGTTCGAAAATGATTGGCAAAAAATATTTAATTTTGATGCAAACCGTTCTGAGACCAACCGGCAAATTACTCAAAATGCTCAATTCGCCGAGCAAAACACTTTTTTTCCAAATTGATTGATGGGCCACATATACCTAATTTTGCAGCAAGACGTTCTGAAACCAACCATCAAATTACTCAAAATGCTTAACTGGCCGAGAAAATCACTTTGCTTCCAAAATGAACGTTTAGCAAAAAATAGTTAATATTGATGCAAACCGTTCTGAGACCAACCGGCAAATTACTCAAAATGCTTAACTGGCCGGGAAAATCACATTTCTTCTGCAATGATTGTTTTCCGAAAAGTAGTTAATTATAATGCAAGCCGTATTGAAACCAACCGGCAAATTACTCAAAATGCTTAATTGGCCGAGGAAATCACTTTTGTTCGAAAATAGACATTTTGCAAAAATTAGTTAATATTGATGCAATCCGTTCTGAAACCAACCGGAAAATTACTCAAAATGCTCAACTCGTCGAGAAAATCACTTTTCTTCTATAATGATTGTTTGGCAAAAAATAGTTAATTTTGGTGCAAGCCGATCTGAAACCAACCGGCAAGTTACTCAAAATGCTTATCTGGCCGCGAAAATCACTTTTGTTCGAAAATGAACGTTTTGCAAAGAATAGTTAATATTGATGCAAGCCGTTCTGAAACCAACCGGCAAATTACTCAAAACGCTCAACTCGCCGAGCAAAACACTTTTTTTCCAAATTGATTGATTGGCCATATATAGTTAATTTTGCAGCAAGACGTTCTGAAACCAACCATCAAATTACTCAAAATGCTTAACTGGCCGAGAAAATCACTTTTTTCCCAAATTCATTGATGGGCCTAAAATAATTAATTTTGCTGCAAGCCGCTCTGAAACCAACCGTCAAATTACTCAAAATGCTTAACTGGCCGAGAAAATCATTTTTGTTCGAAAATGATTGGCAAAAAATATTTAATTTTGATGCAATCCGTTTTGAAACCAACCGGCAAATTACTCAAAATGCTTTACTGTCCGAGAAAATCACTTTTGTTCTAAATATACGTTTTGCAAAAAATAGTTAATATTGATGCAATCCGTCCTGAAACCAACCGGCAAATTGCTCAAAATGCTTTACTATCCGAGAAAATCACTTTTGTTCTAAATATACGTTTTGCAAAAAATAGTTAATATTGATGCAACCCGTTCTGAGACCAACCGGCAAATTACTCAAAATGCTTAACTGGCCGAGAAAATCACATTTCTTCTGTAATGATTGTTTGCCAAAAAATAGTTAATTATAATGCAAGCCGTTTTGAAACCAACCGGAAAATTACTCAAAATGCTTAATTGGCCGAGGAAATCACTTTTGTTCGAAAATAGACATTTTGCAAAAATTAGTTAATATTGATGCAATCCGTTCTGAAACCAATCGGAAAATTACTCAAAATGCTCAACTCGCCGAGAAAATCACTTTTCTTCTGTAATGATTGTTTGCCAAAAAATAGTTAATTTTGCAGCAAGCCGTTCTGTAACCAACCGGCAAATTACTCAAAATGCTTAACTCGCCGAGAAAATCACTTTTCTTCCAAAATGAACGTTTGGCAAAAAATAGTTAATTTTGCTGCAAGACGTTCTGAAACCAACCGGCAAATTACTCAAAATGCTTAACTATCCGAGAAAATCACTATTGTTCGAAAATAAACTTTTTGCAAAAAACAGTTAATATTGATGCAACCCGTTCTGAGACCAACCGGCAAATTACTCAAAATGCTTAACTGGCCGAGAAAATGATATTTCTTCTGTAATGATTGTTTGCAAAAAATAGTTAATTTTGCAGCAAGGCGTTCTGAAACCAACCGGCAAATTACTCAAAATGCTCAACTCACCGAGAAAATCACATTTCTTCTCTAATGATTGTTTGGGAAAAAATAGTTAATTTTGATGCAATCCGTTCTGAAACCAACCGGCAAATTACTCAAAATGCGCAACTCGCCGAGACAATCACATTTCTTCTATAATGATTGTTTGGGAAAAAATAGTTAATTTTGATGCAAGCCGTTCTGTAACCAACCGGCTAATTACTCAAAATGCTCAACTCGCCGAGAAAATCACTTTGTTCCCAAATTGATTGATGGGCCAAAAATAGTTAATTTTGCTGCAAGCCGCTCATGAAACCAACCGTCAAATTGCTCAAAATGCTTAACTGGCCGAGAAAATCACTTTTGTTCTAAATATACGTTTTGCAAAAAATGGTTAATATTGCTGCAATCCGTTCTGAGACCAACCGGCAAATTACTCAAAATGCTTAACTCGCCGAGAAAATCACTTTTCTTCTATAATGATTGTTTGGGAAAAAACAGTCAATTTTGATGCAAGCCGTTCTGTAACCAACCGGCAAATTACTCAAAATGCTCAACTCGCCGAGAAAATCACTTTTCTTCTGTAATGATTGTTTGCCAAAAATAGTTAATTTTGATGGAAGCCGTTCTGTAACCAACCGGCAAATTACTCAAAATGCTCAACTCGCCGAGACAATCACCCGTTCTGAAACCAACCGGCAAATTACTCAAAAAGCTTAATTGGCCGAGGAAATCACTTTTGTTCGAAAATAGACATTTTGCAAAAATTAGTTTATATTGATGCAATCCGTTCTGAAACCAACCGGAAAATTACTCAAAATGCTCAACTCGCCGAGAAAATCACTTTTCTTCTAGAATGATTGTTTGGCAAAAAATAGTTAATTTTGGTGCAAGCCGTTCTGAAAATAACCGGCAAATTACTCAAAATGCTCAACTCGCCGAGAAAATCACTTTTCTTCCAAAATGAACGTTTGGCAAAAAATAGTTAATTTTGCTGCAAGAAGTTCTGAAACCAAACGGCAAATTACTCAAAATGCTCAACTCGCCGAGCAAAACACTTTTTTTCCAAATTGATTGATGGGCCATATATAGTTAATTTTGCAGCAAGACGTTCTGAAACCAACCATCAAATTACTCAAAATGCTTAACTGGCCGAGAAAATCACTTTTCTTCCAAAATGAACGGTTAGCAAAAAATAGTTAATTTTGCTGCAAGCCGTTCTGAAACCAACCGGCGAATTAGTCAAAATGCCCAACTCGACGAGAAAACCACTTTTATTCCAAAATGAACGTTTGGCAAAAAATAGTTAATTTTGATGCAAGAAGTTCTGAATCCAACCGGCAAATAACTCAAAATGCTTAACTATCCGAGAAAATCACTTTTGTTCGAAAATAAACGTTTTGCAAAAATTAGTTAATGTTGATGCAAGCCGTTCTGAAACCAACCGGCAAATTACTCAAAATGCTCAACTCGCCGAGAAAATCACTTTTCTTCTATACTGATTGTTTGGGAACAAATATTAAATTTGATGCAAGCCGTTCTGCAACCAATCGGCAAATTACTCAAAATGCGTAACTGGCCGAGAAAATATATTTTATTCAAAAATGAACGTTTGACAAGAAATAGTTAATATTGAGGCAAGCCGTTCTGAAACCAACCGGCAAATTACTCAAAATGCTCAACTCGCCGAGAAAATCACTTTTCTTTTATAATGATTGTTTTGCAAAAAATAGTTAATTTTGTGCAAGCCGTTCTGCAACCAATCGGCAAATTACTCAAAATGCGTAACTGGCCGAGAAAATATCTTTTATTCAACAATGAACGTTTGACAAGAAATAGTTAATATTGATGCAAGCCGTTCTGAAACCAACCGGCAAATTACTCAAAATGCTTAAATGGCCCAGAAAATTACTTTTCTTCCAAAATGAACGTTTAGCAAAAAATAGTTAATATTGATGCAATCCGTTCTGTAACCAACCGGAAAATTACTCAAAATGCTCAACTCGCCGAGAAAATCACTTTTCTTCTATAATGATTGTTTGGCAAAAAATAGTTAATTTTGGTGCAAGCCGTTCTGAAACCAACCGGCAAATTACTCAAAATGCTTTACTGGCCGAGAAAATGACATTTCTTCTGTAATGATTGTTTGCCAAAAAATAGTTAATTTTGCAGCAAGCCGTTCTGAAACCAACCGGCAAATTACTCAAAATGCTCAACTCGCCGAGCAAAACACTTTTTTTCCAAATTGATTGATGGGCCATATATAGTTAATTTTGCAGCAAGACGTTCCGAAACCAACCGGGAAATTACTCAAAATGCTCAACTCGGCGAGAAAATCACTTTTCTTCTATAATGATTGTTTGGCAAAAAATAGTTAATTTTGGTGCAAGCCGTTCTGAAACCAACCGGCAAATTACTCAAAATGCTTAATTGGCCGAGGAAATCACTTTTGTTCGAAAATAGACATTTTGCAAAAATTAGTTAATATTGATGCAATCCGTTCTGAAACCAACCGGAAAATTACTCAAAATGCTCAACTCGCCGAGAAAATCACTTTGCTTCTATAATGATTGTTTGGCAAAAAATAGTTAATTTTGCAGCAAGCCGTTCTGAAACCAACCGGCAAATTACTCAAAATGCTCAACTCGCCGAGCAAAACACTTTTTTTCCAAATTGATTGATGGGCCATATATACTTAATTTTGCAGCAAGACGTTCTGAAACCAACCATCAAATTACTCAAAATGCTTAACTGGCCGAGAATATCACTTTGCTTCCAAAATGAACGTTTAGCAAAAAATAGTTAATATTGATGCAATCCGTTCTGTAACCAACCGGCAAATTACTCAAAATGCTCAAATGGCCGAGAAAATTACTTTTCTTCCAAAATGAACGTTTAGCAAAAAATAGTTAATATTGATGCAACCCGTTCTGAGACCAACCGGCAAATTACTCAAAATCCTTAACTGGCCGAGAAAATGACATTTCTTCTGTAATGATTGTTTGCCAAAAAATAGTTAATTTTGCAGCAAGCCGTTCTGAAACAAACCGGCAAATTACTCAAAATGCTCAATTCGCCGAGCAAAACACTTTTTTTCCAAATTGATTGATGGGCCATATATACCTAATTTTGCAGCAAGACGTTCTGAAACCAACCATCAAATTACTCAAAATGCTTAACTGGCCGAGAAAATCACTTTGCTTCCAAAATGAACGTTTAGCAAAAAATAGTTAATATTGATGCAATCCGTTCTGTAACCAACCGGCAAATTACTCAAAATGCTCAAATGGCCGAGGAAATTACTTTTCTTCCAAAATGAACGTTTAGCAAAAAATAGTTAATATTGATGCAACCCGTTCTGAGACCAATCGGCAAATTACTCAAAATGCTTAACTGGCCGAGAAAATCACATTTCTTCTGTAATGATTGTTTGCCAAAAAATAGTTAATTGTAATGCAAGCCGTTTTGAAACCAACCGGCAAATTACTCAAAATGCTCAACTCGCCGAGAAAATCACTTTTCTTTTATAATGATTGTTTGGCAAAAAATAGTTAATTTTGTTGCAAGCCGTTCTGCAACCAATCGGCAAATTACTCAAAATGCGTAACTGGCCGAGAAAATATCTTTTATTCAACAATGAACGTTTGACAAGAAATAGTTAATATTGATGCAAGCCGTTCTGAAACCAACCGGCAAATTGCTCAAAATGCTCAAATGGCCGAGAAAATTACTTTTCTTCCAAAATGAACGTTTAGCAAAAAATAGTTAATATTGATGCAACCCGTTCTGAGACCAACCGGCAAATTACTCAAAATGCTTAACTGGCCGAGAAAATGACATTTCTTCTTAAATGATTGTTTGCCAAAAAATAGTTAATTTTGCAGCAAGCCGTTCTGAAACAAACCGGCAAATTACTCAAAATGCTCAATTCGCCGAGCAAAACACTTTTTTTCCAAATTGATTGATGGGCCATATATACCTAATTTTGCAGCAAGACGTTCTGAAACCAACCATCAAATTACTCAAAATGCTTAACTGGCCGAGAAAATCACTTTGCTTCCAAAATGAACGTTTAGCAAAAAATAGTTAATATTGATGCAATCCGTTCTGTAACCAACCGGCAAATTACTCAAAATGCTCAAATGGCCGAGAAAATTACTTTTCTTCCAAAATGAACGTTTAGCAAAAAATAGTTAATATTGATGCAACCCGTTCTGAGACCAACCGGCAAATTACTCAAAATGCTTAACTGGCCGAGAAAATCACATTTCTTCTGTAATGATTGTTTGCCAAAAAATAGTTAATTGTAATGCAAGCCGTTTTGAAACCAACCGGCAAATTACTCAAAATGCTCAACTCGCCGAGAAAATCACTTTTCTTTTATAATGATTGTTTGGCAAAAAATAGTTAATTTTGGTGCAAGCCGTTCTGCAACCAATCGGCAAATTACTCAAAATGCGTAACTGGCCGAGAAAATATCTTTTATTCAACAATGAACGTTTGACAAGAAATAGTTAATATTGATGCAAGCCGTTCTGAAACCAACCGGCAAATTACTCAAAATGCTTAAATGGCCCAGAAAATTACTTTTCTGTCAAAATGAACGTTTAGCAAAAAATAGTTAATATTGATGCAATCCGTTCTGTAACCAACCGGAAAATTACTCAAAATGCTCAACTCGCCGAGAAAATCACTTTTCTTTTATGATTGTTTGGCAAAAAATAGTTAATTTTGGTGCAAGCCGTTCTGCAACCAACCGGAAAATTACTCAAAATGCTCAACTCGCCGAGAAAATCACTTTTCTTCTCTCATGATTGTTTGGCAAAAAATAGTTAATTTTGCAGCAAGCCGTTCTGAAACCAACCGGCGCAAATTACACAAAAGGCTCAACTCGCCGAGCAAAACACTTTTTTTCCAAATTGATTGATGGGCCATATATAGTTAATTTTGCAGCAAGACGTTCTGAGACCAACCATCAAATTACTCAAAATGCTCAAATGGCCGAGAAAATCACTTTTCTTCCAAAATGAACGTTTAGCAAAAAATAGTTAATTTTGGTGCAACCCGTTCTGCAACCATGCGGCAAATTACTCAAAATGTGTAACTGGCCGAGAAAATATCTTATATTCAAAAATGAACGTTTGACAAGAAATAGTTAATATTGATGCAAGCCGTTCTGAAACCAACCGGCAAGTTACTCAAAATGCTTAAATGGCCCAGAAAATTACTTTTCTTCCAAAATGAACGTTTAGCAAAAAATAGTTAATATTGATGCAATCCGTTCTGAAACCAACCGGCAAGTTACTCAAAATGCTCAACTCACCGAGAAAATCACTTTTCTTCAATAATGATTGATGGGCGAAAAATAGTTAATTTTGCTGCAAGCCGTTCTGAAACCAACCGGCGAATTAGTCAAAATGCCCAACTCGACGAGAAAACCACTTTAATTCCAAAATGAACGTTTGGCAAAAATTAGTTAATTTTGATGCAAGAAGTTCTGAATCCAACCGGCAAATAACTCAAAATGCTTAACTATCCGAGAAAATCACTTTTGTTCGAAAATAAACGTTTTGCAAAAGTTAGTTAATGTTGATGCAAGCCGTTCTGAAACCAACCGGCAAATTACTCAAAATGCTTAAATGGCCCAGAAAATTACTTTTCTTCCAAAATGAACGTTTAGCAAAAAATAGTTAATATTGATGCAATCCGTTCTGTAACCAACCGGAAAATTACTCAAAATGCTCAACTCGCCGAGAAAATCACTTTTCTTCTATAATGATTGTTTGGCAAAAAATAGTTAATTTTGGTGCAAGCCGTTCTGAAACCAACCGGCAAATTACTCAAAATGCTCAACTCGCCGAGCAAAACACTTTTTTTCCAAATTGATTGATGGGCCATATATACTTAATTTTGCAGCAAGACGTTCTGAAACCAACCATCAAATTACTCAAAATGCTTAACTGGCCGAGAAAATCACTTTGCTTCCAAAATGAACGTTTAGCAAAAAATAGTTAATATTGATGCAACCCGTTCTGAGACCAACCGGCAAATTACTCAAAATGCTTAACTGGCCGAGAAAATGACATTTCTTCTGTAATGATTATTTGCCAAACAATAGTTAATTATAATGCAAGCCGTTTTGAAACCAACCGGCAAATTACTCAAAATGCTTAATTGGCCGAGGAAATCACTTTTGTTCGAAAATAGACATTTTGCAAAAATTAGTTAATATTGATGCAATCCGTTCTGAAACCAACCGGAAAAATACTCAAAATGCTCAACTCGCCGAGAAAATCACTTTTCTTCTATAATAATTGTTTGGCAAAAAATAGTTAATTTTGCAGCAAGCCGTTCTGAAACCAATCGCCAAATTACTCAAAATGCTCAACTCGCCGAGAAAATCACTTTTCTTCTCTCATGATTGTTTGGCAAAAAATAGTTAATTTTGCAGCAAGCCGTTCTGAAACCAACCGGCAAATTACACAAAATGCTCAACTCGCCGAGCAAAACACTTTTTTTCCAAATTGATTGATGGGCCATATATAGTTAATTTTGCAGCAAGACGTTCTGAAACCAACCATCAAATTACTCAAAATGCTCAAATGGCCGAGAAAATCACTTTTCTTCCAAAATGAACGTTTAGCAAAAAATAGTTAATATTGATGCAATCCGTTCTGTAACCAACCGGAAAATTACTCAAAATGCTCAACTCGCCGAGAAAATCACTTTTCTTCTCATGATTGTTTGGCAAAAAATAGTTAATTTTGTTGCAAGCCGTTCTGAAACCAACCGCCAAATTACTCAAAAAGCTTAATTGGCGAGGAAATCACTTTTGTTCGAAAATAGACATTTTGCAAAAATTAGTTAATATTGATGCAATCCGTTCTGAAACCAACCGGAAAATTACTCAAAATGCTCAACTCGCCGAGAAAATCACTTTTCTTCCAAAATGAACGTTTGGCAAAAAATAGTTAATTTTGCTGCAAGAAGTTCTGAAACCAAACGGCAAATTACTCAAAATGCTCAACTCGCCGAGCAAAACACTTTTTTTCCAAATTGATTGATGGGCCATATATAGTTAATTTTGCAGCAAGACGTTCTGAAACCAACCATCAAATTACTCAAAATGCTTAACTGGCCGAGAAAATCACTTTTCTTCCAAAATGAACGTTTAGCAAAAAATAGTTAATATTGATGCAATCCGTTCTGTAACCAACCGGCAAGTTACTCAAAATGCTCAACTCACCGAGAAAATCACTTTTCTTCAATAATGATTGATGGGCGAAAAATAGTTAATTTTGCTGCAAGCCGTTCTGAAACCAACCGGCGAATTAGTCAAAATGCCCAACTCGACGAGAAAACCACTTTAATTCCAAAATGAACGTTTGGCAAAAAATAGTTAATTTTGATGCAAGAAGTTCTGAATCCAACCGGCAAATAACTCAAAATGCTTAACTATCCGAGAAAATCACTTTTGTTCGAAAATAAACGTTTTGCAAAAGTTAGTTAATGTTGATGCAAGCCGTTCTGAAACCAACCGGCAAATTACTCAAAATGCTCAACTCGCCGAGAAAATCACTTTTCTTCTATACTGATTGTTTGGCAAAAAATAGTTAATTTTGCTCCAACCGTTCTGAAACCAACCGGCAAATTACTCAAAATGCTTAATTGGCCGAGGAAATCACTTTTGTTCGAAAATAGACATTTTGCAAAAAATAGTTAATATTGATGCAACCCGTTCTGAGACCAACCGGCAAATTACTCAAAATGCTAAACTGGCCGAGAAAATAACATTTCTTCTGTCATGATTGTTTGCCAAAAAATAGTTAATTATAATGCAAGCCGTTTTGAAACCAACCGGCAAATTACTCAAAATGCTTAATTGGCCGAGGAAATCACTTTTGTTCGAAAATAGACATTTTGCAAAAATTAGTTAATATTGATGCAATCCGTTCTGAAACCAACCGGAAAAATACTCAAAATGCTCAACTCGCCGAGAAAATCACTTTTCTTCTATAATGATTGTTTGGCAAAAAATTGTTAATTTTGGTGCAAGCCGTTCTGCAACCAACCGGCAAATTACTCAAAATGCTTAACTGGCCGAGAAAATGACATTTTTTCTGTAATGATTGTTTGCCAAAAAATAGTTAATTTTGCAGCAAGCCGTTCTGAAACCAACCGGCAAATTACTCAAAATGCTCAACTCGCCGAGCAAAACACTTTTTTTCCAAATTGATTGATGGGCCATATATACTTAATTTTGCAGCAAGACGTTCTGAAACCAACCATCAAATTACTCAAAATGCTTAACTGGCCGAGAAAATCACTTTGCTTCCAAAATGAACGTTTAGCAAAAAATAGTTAATATTGATGCAACCCGTTCTGAGACCAACCGGCAAATTACTCAAAATGCTTAACTGGCCGAGAAAATGACATTTCTTCTGTAATGATTATTTGCCAAACAATAGTTAATTATAATGCAAGCCGTTTTGAAACCAACCGGCAAATTACTCAAAATGCTTAATTGGCCGAGGAAATCACTTTTGTTCGAAAATAGACATTTTGCAAAAATTAGTTAATATTGATGCAATCCGTTCTGAAACCAACCGGAAAAATACTCAAAATGCTCAACTCGCCGAGAAAATCACTTTTCTTCTATAATAATTGTTTGGCAAAAAATAGTTAATTTTGCAGCAAGCCGTTCTGAAACCAATCGCCAAATTACTCAAAATGCTCAACTCGCCGAGAAAATCACTTTTCTTCTCTCATGATTGTTTGGCAAAAAATAGTTAATTTTGCAGCAAGCCGTTCTGAAACCAACCGGCAAATTACACAAAATGCTCAACTCGCCGAGCAAAACACTTTTTTTCCAAATTGATTGATGGGCCATATATAGTTAATTTTGCAGCAAGACGTTCTGAAACCAACCATCAAATTACTCAAAATGCTCAAATGGCCGAGAAAATCACTTTTCTTCCAAAATGAACGTTTAGCAAAAAATAGTTAATATTGATGCAATCCGTTCTGTAACCAACCGGAAAATTACTCAAAATGCTCAACTCGCCGAGAAAATCACTTTTCTTCTCATGATTGTTTGGCAAAAAATAGTTAATTTTGTTGCAAGCCGTTCTGAAACCAACCGCCAAATTACTCAAAAAGCTTAATTGGCGAGGAAATCACTTTTGTTCGAAAATAGACATTTTGCAAAAATTAGTTAATATTGATGCAATCCGTTCTGAAACCAACCGGAAAATTACTCAAAATGCTCAACTCGCCGAGAAAATCACTTTTCTTCCAAAATGAACGTTTGGCAAAAAATAGTTAATTTTGCTGCAAGAAGTTCTGAAACCAAACGGCAAATTACTCAAAATGCTCAACTCGCCGAGCAAAACACTTTTTTTCCAAATTGATTGATGGGCCATATATAGTTAATTTTGCAGCAAGACGTTCTGAAACCAACCATCAAATTACTCAAAATGCTTAACTGGCCGAGAAAATCACTTTTCTTCCAAAATGAACGTTTAGCAAAAAATAGTTAATATTGATGCAATCCGTTCTGTAACCAACCGGCAAGTTACTCAAAATGCTCAACTCACCGAGAAAATCACTTTTCTTCAATAATGATTGATGGGCGAAAAATAGTTAATTTTGCTGCAAGCCGTTCTGAAACCAACCGGCGAATTAGTCAAAATGCCCAACTCGACGAGAAAACCACTTTAATTCCAAAATGAACGTTTGGCAAAAAATAGTTAATTTTGATGCAAGAAGTTCTGAATCCAACCGGCAAATAACTCAAAATGCTTAACTATCCGAGAAAATCACTTTTGTTCGAAAATAAACGTTTTGCAAAAATTAGTTAATGTTGATGCAAGCCGTTCTGAAACCAACCGGCAAATTACTCAAAATGCTCAACTCGCCGAGAAAATCACTTTTCTTCTATACTGATTGTTTGGCAAAAAATAGTTAATTTTGCTCCAACCGTTCTGAAACCAACCGGCAAATTACTCAAAATGCTTAAGTCGCCGAGAAAATCACTTTTCTTCTATAATGATTGTTTGGCAAAAAATAGTTAATTTTGGTGCAAGCCGTTCTGAAACCAACCGGCAAATTACTCAAAATGCTTAATTGGCCGAGGAAATCACTTTTCTTCTATAATGATTGTTTGGGAACAAATAGTAAATTTTGATGCAAGCCGTTCTGCAACCAATCGGCAAATTACTCAAAATGCGTAACTGGCCGAGAAAATATCTTTTATTCAACAATGAACGTTTGACAAGAAATAGTTAATATTGATGCAAGCCGTTCTGAAACCAACCGGCAAATTACTCAAAATGCTTAAATGGCCCAGAAAATTACTTTTCTTCCAAAATGAACGTTTAGCAAAAAATAGTTAATATTGATGCAATCCGTTCTGTAACCAACCGGAAAATTACTCAAAATGCTCAACTCGCCGAGAAAATCACTTTTCTTCTATAATGATTGTTTGGCAAAAAATAGTTAATTTTGGTGCAAGCCGTTCTGAAACCAACCGGCAAATTACTCAAAATGCTTAATTGGCCGAGGAAATCACTTTTGTTCGAAAATAGACATTTTGCAAAAATTAGTTAATATTGATGCAATCCGTTCTGAAACCAACCGGAAAATTACTCAAAATGCTCAACTCGCCGAGAAAATCACTTTGCTTCTATAATGATTGTTTGGCAAAAAATAGTTAATTTTGCAGCAAGCCGTTCTGAAACCAACCGGCAAATTACTCAAAATGCTCAACTCGCCGAGCAAAACACTTTTTCTCCAAATTGATTGATGGGCCATATATACTTAATTTTGCAGCAAGACGTTCTGAAACCAACCATCAAATTACTCAAAATGCTTAACTGGCCGAGAAAATCACTTTGCTTCCAAAATGAACGTTTAGCAAAAAATAGTTAATATTGATGCAACCCGTTCTGAGACCAACCGGCAAATTACTCAAAATGCTTAACTGGCCGAGAAAATGACATTTCTTCTGTAATGATTGTTTGCCAAAAAATAGTTAATTATAATGCAAGCCGTTTTGAAACCAACCGGCAAATTACTCAAAATGCTTAATTGGCCGAGGAAATCACTTTTGTTCGAAAATAGACATTTTGCAAAAATTAGTTAATATTGATGCAATCCGTTCTGAAACCAACCGGAAAAATACTCAAAATGCTCAACTCGCCGAGAAAATCACTTTTCTTCTATAATAATTGTTTGGCAAAAAATAGTTAATTTTGCAGCAAGCCGTTCTGAAACCAATCGCCAAATTACTCAAAATGCTCAACTCGCCGAGAAAATCACTTTTATTCTCTCATGATTGTTTGGCAAAAAATAGTTAATTTTGCAGCAAGCCGTTCTGAAACCAACCGGCAAATTACACAAAATGCTCAACTCGCCGAGCAAAACACTTTTTTTCCAAATTGATTGATGGGCCATATATAGTTAATTTTGCAGCAAGACGTTCTGAAACCAACCATCAAATTACTCAAAATGCTCAAATGGCCGAGAAAATCACTTTTCTTCCAAAATGAACGTTTAGCAAAAAATAGTTAATATTGATGCAATCCGTTCTGTAACCAACCGGAAAATTACTCAAAATGCTCAACTCGCCGAGAAAATCACTTTTCTTTTATAATGATTGTTTGGCAAAAAATAGTTAATTTTGGTGCAACCCGTTCTGCAACCAACCGGCAAATTACTCAAAATGTGTAACTGGCCGAGAAAATATCTTATATTCAAAAATGAACGTTTGACAAGAAATAGTTAATATTGATGCAAGCCGTTCTGAAACCAACCGGCAAGTTACTCAAAATGCTTAAATGGCCCAGAAAATTACTTTTCTTCCAAAATGAACGTTTAGCAAAAAATAGTTAATATTGATGCAATCCGTTCTGAAACCAACCGGCAAGTTACTCAAAATGCTCAACTCACCGAGAAAATCACTTTTCTTCAATAATGATTGTTTGGGAAAAAATAGTTAATATTGATGCAATCCGTTCTGTAACCAACCGGCAATTTACTCAAAATGCTCAACTCGCCGAGGAAATCACTTTTCTTCCAAAATGATTGATGGGCCAAAAATAGTTAATTTTGCTGCAAGCCGTTCTGAAACCAACCGGCGAATTAGTCAAAATGCCCAACTCGACGAGAAAACCACTTTAATTCCAAAATGAACGTTTGGCAAAAAATAGTTAATTTTGATGCAAGACGTTCTGAATCCAACCGGCAAATAACTCAAAATGCTTAACTATCCGAGAAAATCACTTTTGTTCGAAAATAAACGTTTTGCAAAAATTAGTTAATGTTGATGCAAGCCGTTCTGAAACCAACCGGCAAATTACTCAAAATGCTCAACTCGCCGAGAAAATCACTTTTCTTCTATACTGATTGTTTGGCAAAAAATAGTTAATTTTGCTCCAACCGTTCTGCAACCAATCGGCAAATTACTCAAAATGCTCAACTCGCCGAGCAAAACACTTTTTTTCCAAATTGATTGATGGGCCATATATACTTAATTTTGCAGCAAGACGTTCTGAAACCAACCATCAAATTACTCAAAATGCTTAACTGGCCGAGAAAATCACTTTGCTTCCAAAATGAACGTTTAGCAAAAAATAGTTAATATTGATGCAATCCGTTCTGTAACCAACCGGCAAATTACTCAAAATGCTCAAAT
Organism: Scyliorhinus torazame; assembly: GCF_047496885.1. Lineage (NCBI taxonomy): Eukaryota > Metazoa > Chordata > Chondrichthyes > Carcharhiniformes > Scyliorhinidae > Scyliorhinus > Scyliorhinus torazame. The sequence goes on along the minus strand of NW_027308044.1, from coordinate 46,585 downwards.
GGCCGAGAAAATTACTTTTCTTCCAAAATGAACGGTTAGCAAAAAATAGTTAATATTGATGCAATCCGTTCTGAAACCAACCGGCAAGTTACTCAAAATGCTTATCTGGCCGAGAAAATCATTTTTGTTCGAAAATGAACGTTTTGCAAAGAATAGTTAATATTGATGCAAGCCGTTCTGAAACCAGCCGGCAAATTACTCAAAATGCTCAACTCGCCGAGAAAATCACTTTTCTTTTATAATGATTGTTTGGCAAAAAATAGTTAATTTTGGTGCAAGCCGTTCTGCAACCAATCGGCAAATTACTCAAAATGCGTAACTGGCCGAGAAAATATCTTTTATTCAAAAATGAACGTTTGACAAGAAATAGTTAATATTGATGCAAGCCGTTCTGAAACCAACCGGCAAATTACTCAAAATGCTTAAATGGCCCAGAAAATTACTTTTCTTCCAAAATGAACGTTTAGCAAAAAATAGTTAATATTGATGCAATCCGTTCTGTAACCAACCGGAAAATTACTCAAAATGCTCAACTCGCCGAGAAAATCACTTTTCTTCTATAATGATTGTTTGGCAAAAAATAGTTAATTTTGGTGCAAGCCGTTCTGAAACCAACCGGCAAATTACTCAAAATGCTTTACTGGCCGAGAAAATGACATTTCTTCTTGAATGATTGTTTGCCAAAAAATAGTTAATTTTGCAGCAAGCCGTTCTGAAACCAACCGGCAAATTACTCAAAATGCTCAACTCGCCGAGCAAAACATTTTTTTTCCAAATTGATTGATGGGCCATATATAGTTAATTTTGCAGCAAGACGTTCTGAAACCAACCATCAAATTACTCAAAATGCTCAAATGGCCGAGAAAATCACTTTTCTTCCAAAATGAACGTTTAGCAAAAAATAGTTAATATTGATGCAATCCGTTCTGTAACCAACCGGAAAATTACTCAAAATGCTCAACTCGCCGAGAAAATCACTTTTCTTCTATAATGATTGTTTGGCAAAAAATAGTTAATTTTGGTGCAAGCCGTTCTGAAACCAACCGGCAAATTACTCAAAATGCTTAACTCGCCGAGAAAATCACTTTTCTTCTATAATGATTGTTTGGGAAAAAATAGTTAATTTTGATGCAAGCCGTTCTGCAACCAACCGGCAAATTACTCAAAATGCTCAAATGGCCGAGAAAATTACTTTTCTTCCAAAATGGATGTTTAGCAAAAAATAATTAATATTGATGCAATCCGTTTTGAAACCAACCAGCAAATTACACAAAATGCTCAACTCGCCGAGAAAATCACTTTTCTTTTATAATGATTGTTTGGCAAAAAATAGTTAATTTTGGTGCAAGCCGTTCTGAAACCAACCGGCAAATTACTCAAAATTCTTAACTCGCCGAGAAAATCACTTTTCTTTTATAATGATTGTTTGGCAAAAAATAGTTAATTTTGGTGCAAGCCGTTCTGCAACCAACCGGCAAATTACTCAAAATGCTCAAATGGCCGAGAAAATTACTTTTCTTCCAAAATGAACGTTTAGCAAAAAATAGTTAATATTGATGCAACCCGTTCTGAGACCAACCGGCAAAGTACTGAAAATGCTTAACTGGCCGAGAAAATGACATTTCTTCTGTAATGATTGTTTACCAAAAAATAGTTAATTTTGCAGCAAACCGTTCTGAAACCAACCGGCAAATTACTCAAAATGCTTAACTGGCCGAGAAAATCACATTTCTTCTGTAATGATTGTTTGCCAAAAAATAGTTAATTATAATGCAAGCCGTTTTGAAACCAACCGGCAAATTACTCAAAATGCTTAATCGGCCGAGGAAATCACTTTTGTTCGAAAATAGACATTTTGCAAAAATTAGTTAATATTGATGCAATCCGTTCTTAAACCAACCGGAAACATACTCAAAATGCTCAACTCGCCGAGAAAATCACTTTTCTTCTTTCATGATTGTTTGGCAAAAAATAGTTAATTTTGGTGCAAGCCGTTCTGAAACCAACCGGCAAATTACTCAAAATGCTTAACTGGCCGAGAAAATGACATTTCTTCTGTAATGATTGTTTGCCAAAAAATAGTTAATTTTGCAGCAAGCCGTTCTGAAACCAACCGGCAAATTACTCAAAATGCTCAACTCGCCGAGCAAAACACTTTTTTTCCAAATTGATTGATGGGCCATATATACTTAATTTTGCAGCAAGACGTTCTGAAACCAACCATCAAATTACTCAAAATGTTTAACTGGCCGAGAAAATCACTTTGCTTCCAAAATGAACGTTCAGCAAAAAATAGTTAATATTGATGCAATCCGTTCTGTAACCAACCGGCAAATTACTCAAAATGCTCAAATGGCCGAGAAAATTACTTTTCTTCCAAAATGAACGTTTAGCAAAAAATAGTTAATATTGATGCAACCCGTTCTGAGACCAACCGGCAAATTACTCAAAATGCTTAACTGGCCGAGAAAATCGCATTTCTTCTGTAATGATTGTTTGCCAAAAAATAGTTAATTATAATGCAAGCCGTTTTGAAACCAACCGGCAAATTACTCAAAATGCTTAATGGGCCGAGGAAATCACTTTTGTTCGAAAATAGACATTTTGCAAAAATTAGTTAATATTGATGCAATCCGTTCTGAAACCAACCGGAAATATACTCAAAATGCTCAACTCGCCGAGAAAATCACTTTTCTTCTATAATGATTGTTTGGCAAAAAATAGTTAATTTTGATGCAAGCCGTTCTGCAACCAATCGGCAAATTACTCAAAATGCGTAACTGGCCGAGAAAATATATTTTATTAAAAAAATGAACGTTTGACAAGAAATAGTTAATATTGATGCAAGCCGTTCTGAAACCAACCGGCAAATTACTCAAAATGCTCAACTCGCCGAGAAAATCACTTTTCTTTTATAATAATTGTTTTGCAAAAAATAGTTAATTGTGTGCAAGCCGTTCTGCAACCAATCGGCAAATTACTCAAAATGCGTAACTGGCCGAGAAAATATCTTTTATTCAACAATGAACGTTTGACAAGAAATAGTTAATATTGATGCAAGCCGTCCTGAAACCAACCGGCAAATTACTCAAAATGCTCAACTCGCCGAGAAAATCACTTTTCTTCTATAATGATTGTTTGGCAAAAAATAGTTAATTTTGGTGCAAGCCGTTCTGAAACCAACCGGCAAATTACTCAAAATGCTTTACTGGCCGAGAAAATGACATTTCTTCTGTAATGATTGTTTGCCAAAAAATAGTTAATTTTGCAGCAAGCCGTTCTGAAACCAACCGGCAAATTACTCAAAATGCTCAACTCGCCGAGCAAAACATTTTTTTTCCAAATTGATTGATGGGCCATATATACTTAATTTTGCAGCAAGACGTTCTGAAACCAACCATCAAATTACTCAAAATGCTTAACTGGCCGAGAAAATCACTTTGCTTCCAAAATGAACGTTTAGCAAAAAATAGTTAATATTGATGCAATCCGTTCTGTAACCAACCGGCAAATTACTCAAAATGCTCAAATGGCCGAGAAAATTACTTTTCTTCCAAAATGAACGTTTCGCAAAAAATAGTTAATATTGATGCAACCCGTTCTGAGACCAACCGGCAAATTACTCAAAATGCTTAACTGGCCGAGAAAATGACATTTCTTCTGTAATGATTGTTTGCCAAAAAAATAGTTAATTTGGCAGCAAGCCGTTCTGAAACAAACCGGCAAATTACTCAAAATGCTCAACTCGCCGAGCAAAACACTTTTTTTCCAAATTGATTGATGGGCCATATATACTTAATTTTGCAGCAAGACGTTCTGAAACCAACCATCAAATTACTCAAAATGCTTAACTGGCCGAGAAAATCACTTTGCTTCCAAAATGAACGTTTAGCAAAAAATAGTTAATATTGATGCAACCCGTTCTGAGACCAACCGGCAAATTATTCAAAATGCTGAACAGGCCGAGAAAATCACATTTCTTCTGTAATGATTGTTTGCCAAAAAATAGTTAATTATAATGCAAGCCGTTTTGAAACCAACCGGCAAATTACTCAAAATGCTTAATTGGCCGAGGAAATCACTTTTGTTCGAAAATAGACATTTTGCAAAAATTAGTTAATATTGATGCAATCCGTTCGGAAACCAACCGGAAAAATACTCAAAATGCTCAACTCGCCGAGAAAATCACTTTTCTTCTATAATGATTGTTTGGCAAAAAATAGTTAATTTTGCAGCAAGCCGTTCTGAAACCAACCGCCAAATTACTCAAAATGCTCAACTCGCCGAGCAAAACACTTTTTTTCCAAATTGATTGATGGGCCATATATACTTAATTTTGCAGCAAGACGTTCTGAAACCAACCATCAAATTACTCAAAATGCTTAACTGGCCGAGAAAATCATTTTGCTTCCAAAATGAACGTTTTGCAAAGAATAGTTAATATTGATGCAAGCCGTTCTGAAACCAGCCGGCAAATTACTCAAAATGCTCAACTCGCCGAGAAAATCACTTTTCTTTTATAATGATTGTTTGGCAAAAAATAGTTAATTTTGGTGCAAGCCGTTCTGCAACCAATCGGCAAATTACTCAAAATGCGTAACTGGCCGAGAAAATATCTTTTATTCAAAAATGAACGTTTGACAAGAAATAGTTAATATTGATGCAAGCCGTTCTGAAACCAACCGGCAAATTACTCAAAATGCTCAACTCGCCCAGAAAATCACTTTTTTTTTATAATGATTGTTTGGCAAAAAATAGTTAATTTTGGTGCAAGCCGTTCTGCAACCAATCGGCAGATTACTCAAAATGCGTAACTGGCCGAAAAAATATCTTTTATGCAAAAATGAACGTTTGACAAGAAATAGTTAATTTTGGTGCAAGCCGTTCTGAAACCAACCGGCAAATTACTCAAAATGCTTTACTGGCCGAGAAAATGACATTTCTTCTTGAATGATTGTTTGCCAAAAAATAGTTAATTTTGCAGCAAGCCGTTCTGAAACCAACCGGCAAATTACTCAAAATGCTCAACTCGCCGAGCAAAACATTTTTTTTCCAAATTGATTGATGGGCCATATATAGTTAATTTTGCAGCAAGACGTTCTGAAACCAACCATCAAATTACTCAAAATGCTCAAATGGCCGAGAAAATCACTTTTCTTCCAAAATGAACGTTTAGCAAAAAATAGTTAATATTGATGCAACCCGTTCTGAGACCAACCGGGAAATTATTCAAAATGCTTAACTGGCCGAGAAAATCACATTTCTTCTGTAATGATTGTTTGCCAAAAAATAGTTAATTATAATGCAAGCCGTTTTGAAACCAACCGCCAAATTACTCAAAATGCTTAATTGGCCGAGGAAATCACTTTTGTTCGAAAATAGACATTTTGCAAAAATTAGTTAATATTGATGCAAGCCGTTCTGAAACCAACCGGAAAATTACTCAAAATGCTCAACTCGCCGTGAAAATCACTTTTCCTCTATGTTGATTGTTTGGCAAAAAATAGTTAATTTTGGTGCCAACCGTTCTGAAACCAACCGGCAAATTACTCAAAATGCTCACCTCACCGAGAAAATCACATTTCTTCTATAATGATTGTTTGGGAAAAAATAGTTAATTTTGATGCAATCCGTTCGGAGACCAACCGGCAAATTACTCAAAATGCTTTACTGGCCGAGAAAATGACATTTCTTCTGCAATGATTGTTTGCCAAAAAATAGTTAATTTTGCAGTAAGCCGTTCTGAAACCAACCGGCAAATTACTCAAAATGCTCACCTCACCGAGAAAATCACATTTCTTCTATAATGATTGTTTGGGAAAAAATAGTTAATTTTGATGCAATCCGTTCTGAAACCAACCGGCAAATTACTCAAAATGCTTAACTCGCCGAGAAAATCACTTTTCTTCTATAATAATTGTTTGGGAAAAAATAGTTAATTTTGATGCAAGCCGTTCTGTAACCAACCGGCTAATTACTCAAAATGCTCAACTCGCCGAGAAAATCACTTTTTTCCCAAATTGAGTGATGGGCCAAAAATAGTTAATTATGCTGCAAGCCGCTCTGAAACCAACCGTCAAATTGCTCAAAATGCTGAACTGGCCGAGAAAATCACTTTTGTTCTAAATATACGTTTTGCAAAAAATAGTTAATATTGCTGCAATCCGTTCTGAGACCAACCGGCAAATTACTCAAAATGCTTAACTGGCCGAGAAAATCACTTTTCTTCCAAAATGAACGTTTAGCAAAAAATAGTTAATATTGGTGCAATCCGTTCTGAAACCAACCGGCAAATTAGTCAAAATGCTCAACTCGCCGAGAAAATCACTTTTCTTCTATAATAATTCTTTCGGAAAAAATAGTTAATTTTGATGCAAGCCGTTCTGCAACCAACCGACTAATTACTCAAAATGCTCAACTCGCCGAGAAAATCACTTTTTTCCCAAATTGATTGATGGGCCAAAAATAGTTAATTTTGCTGCAAGACGCTCTGAAACCAACCGTCAAATTAATCAAAATGCTGAACTGGCCGAGAAAATCACTTTTGTTCTAAATATACGTTTTGCAAAAAATAGTTAATATTGCTGCAATCCGTTCTGAGACCAACCGGCAAATTACTCAAAATGCTTAACTGGCCGAGAAAATCACTTTTCTTCCAAAATGAACGTTTAGCAAAAAATAGTTAATATTGGTGCAATCCGTTCTGAAACCAACCGGCAAATTACTCAAAATGCTCAACTCGCCGAGAAAATCACTTTTCTTCGATAATAATTCTTTCGGAAAAAATAGTTAATTTTGATGCAAGCCGTTCTCTAACCAACCGACTAATTACTCAAAATGCTCAACTCGCCGAGAAAATCACTTTTTTCCCAAATTGATTGATGGGCCAAAAATAGTTAATTTTGCTGCAAGCCGCTCTGAAACCAACCGTCAAATTAATCAAAATGCTTAACTGGCCGAGAAAATCACATTTGTTCGAAAATGATTGGCAAAAAATTTTTAATTTTGATGCAATCCGTTTTGAAACCAGCCGGCAAATTACTCAAAATGCTTTACTATCCGAGAAAATCACTTTTGTTCTAAATATACGTTTTGCAAAAAATAGTTAATATTGATGCAACCCGTTCTGAGACCAACCGGCAAATTACTCAAAATGCTTAACTGGCCGAGAAAATCACTTTTCTTCCAAAATGAACGTTTAGCAAAAAATAGTTAATATTGGTGCAATCCGTTCTGAAACCAACCGGCAAATTACTCAAAATGCTCAACTCGCCGAGAAAATCACTTTTCTTCTATAATAATTCTTTCGGAAAAAATAGTTAATTTTGATGCAAGCCGTTCTGCAACCAACCGACTAATTACTCAAAATGCTCAACTCGCCGAGAAAATCACTTTTTTCCCAAATTGATTGATGGGCCAAAAATAGTTAATTTTGCTGCAAGCCGCTCTGAAACCAACCGTCAAATTAATCAAAATGCTGAACTGGCAGAGAAAATCACTTTTGTTCTAAATATACGTTTTGCAAAAAATAGTTAATATTGCTGCAATCCGTTCTGAGACCAACCGGCAAATTACTCAAAATGCTTAACTGGCCGAGAAAATCACTTTTCTTCCAAAATGAACGTTTAGCAAAAAATAGTTAATATTGGTGCAATCCGTTCTGAAACCAACCGGCAAATTACTCAAAATGCTCAACTCGCCGAGAAAATCACTTTTCTTCTATAATAATTCTTTCGGAAAAAATAGTTAATTTTGATGCAAGCCGTTCTGTAACCAACCGACTAATTACTCAAAATGCTCAACTCGCCGAGAAAATCACTTTTTTCCCAAATTGATTGATGGGCCAAAAATAGTTAATTTTGCTGCAAGCCGCTCTGAAACCAACCGTCAAATTAATCAAAATGCTTAACTGGCCGAGAAAATCACATTTGTTCGAAAATGATTGGCAAAAAATATTTAATTTTGATGCAATCCGTTTTGAAACCAGCCGGCAAATTACTCAAAATGCTTTACTATCCGAGAAAATCACTTTTGTTCTAAATATACGTTTTGCAAAAAATAGTTAATATTGATGCAACCCGTTCTGAGACCAACCGGCAAATTACTCAAAATGCTTAACTGGCCGAGAAAATCACATTTCTTCTGTAATGATTGTTTGCCAAAAAATAGTTAATTATATTGCAAGCCGTTTTGAAACCAACCGGCAAATAACTCAAAACGCTTAATTGGCCGAGGAAATCACTTTTGTTCGAAAATAGACATTTTGCAAAAATTAGTTAATATTGATGCAATCCGTTCTGAAACCAACCGGCTAATTACTGAAAATGCTCAACTCGCCGAGAAAATCACTTTTTTCCCAAATTGATTGATGGGCCAAAAATAGTTAATTTTGCTGCAAGCCGCTCTGAAACCAACCGGCAAATTACGCAAAATGCTTGATTGGCCGAGAAGATCACTTTTCTTCCAAAATGAACGTTTGGCAAAAAAAAGTTAATTTTGCTGCAAGAAGTTCTGAAACCAACCGGCAAATTACTCAAAATGCTGAACTATCCGAGAAAATCACTATTGTTCGAAAATAAACGTTTTGCCAAAAATAGTTAATATTGATGCAACCCGTTCTGAGACCAACCGGGAAATTACTCAAAATGCTTAACTCGCCGAGAAAATCACATTTCTTCTGTAATGATTGTTTGCCAAAAAATAGTTAATTATAATGCAAGCCGTTTTGAAACCAACCGGCAAATTACTCAAAATGCTTAATTGGCCGAGGAAATCACTTTTGTTCGAAAATAGACATTTTGCAAAAATTAGTTAATATTGATGCAAGCCGTTCTGAAACCAACCGGAAAATTACTCAAAATGCTCAACTCGCCGTGAAAATCACTTTTCCTCTATGTTGATTGTTTGGCAAAAAATAGTTAATTTTGGTGCCAACCGTTCTTAAACCAACCGGCAAATTACTCAAAATGCTCACCTCACCGAGAAAATCACATTTCTTCTATAATGATTGTTTGGGAAAAAATAGTTAATTTTGATGCAATCCGTTCGGAGACCAACCGGCAAATTACTCAAAATGCTTTACTGGCCGAGAAAATGACATTTCTTCTGCAATGATTGTTTGCCAAAAAATAGTTAATTTTGCAGCAAGCCGTTCTGAAACCAACCGGCAAATTACTCAAAATGCTCACCTCACCGAGAAAATCACATTTCTTCTATAATGATTGTTTGGGAAAAAATAGTTAATTTTGATGCAATCCGTTCTGAAACCAACCGGCAAATTACTCAAAATGCTTAACTCGCCGAGAAAATCACTTTTCTTCTATAATAATTGTTTGGGAAAAAATAGTTAATTTTGATGCAAGCCGTTCTGTAACCAACCGGCTAATTACTCAAAATGCTCAACTCGCCGAGAAAATCACTTTTTTCCCAAATTGAGTGATGGGCCAAAAATAGTTAATTATGCTGCAAGCCGCTCTGAAACCAACCGTCAAATTGCTCAAAATGCTGAACTGGCCGAGAAAATCACTTTTGTTCTAAATATACGTTTTGCAAAAAATAGTTAATATTGCTGCAATCCGTTCTGAGACCAACCGGCAAATTACTCAAAATGCTTAACTGGCCGAGAAAATCACTTTTCTTCCAAAATGAACGTTTAGCAAAAAATAGTTAATATTGGTGCAATCCGTTCTGAAACCAACCGGCAAATTACTCAAAATGCTCAACTCGCCGAGAAAATCACTTTTCTTCTATAATAATTCTTTCGGAAAAAATAGTTAATTTTGATGCAAGCCGTTCTGCAACCAACCGACTAATTACTCAAAATGCTCAACTCGCCGAGAAAATCACTTTTTTCCCAAATTGATTGATGGGCCAAAAATAGTTAATTTTGCTGCAAGCCGCTCTGAAACCAACCGTCAAATTAATCAAAATGCTGAACTGGCCGAGAAAATCACTTTTGTTCTAAATATACGTTTTGCAAAAAATAGTTAATATTGCTGCAATCCGTTCTGAGACTAACCGGCAAATTACTCAAAATGCTTAACTGGCCGAGAAAATCACTTTTCTTCCAAAATGAACGTTTAGCAAAAAATAGTTAATATTGGTGCAATCCGTTCTGAAACCAACCGGCAAATTACTCAAAATGCTCAACTCGCCGAGAAAATCACTTTTCTTCTATAATAATTCTTTCGGAAAAAATAGTTAATTTTGATGCAAGCCGTTCTGTAACCAACCGACTAATTACTCAAAATGCTCAACTCGCCGAGAAAATCACTTTTATCCCAAATTGATTGATGGGCCAAAAATAGTTAATTTTGCTGCAAGCCGCTCTGAAACCAGCCGGCAAATTACTCAAAATGCTTTACTATCCGAGAAAATCACTTTTCTTCTGTAATGATTGTTTGCCAAAAAATAGTTAATTATATTGCAAGCCGTTTTGAAACCAACCGGCAAATAACTCAAAACGCTTAATTGGCCGAGGAAATCACTTTTGTTCGAAAATAGACATTTTGCAAAAATTAGTTAATATTGATGCAATCCGTTCTGAAACCAACCGGAAAATTACTCAAAATGCTCAACTCGCCGAGAAAATCACTTTTCTTCTATAATGATTGTTTGGCAAAAAATAGTTAATTTTGGTGCAAGCCGTTCTGAAAATAACCGGCAAATTACTCAAAATGCTTGATTGGCCGACAAAATCACTTTTCTTCTATAATGATTGTTTGGCAAAAAATAGTTAATTTTGGTGCAAGCCGTTCTGAAAACAACCGGCAAATTACTCAAAATGCTTAACTCGCCGAGAAAATCACTTTTCTTCCAAAATGAACGTTTGGCAAAAAATAGTTAATCTTGCTGCAAGAAGTTTTGAAACCAACCATCAAATTACTCAAAATGCTTAACTGGCCGAGAAAATCACTTTTCTTCCAAAATGAACGTTTAGCAGAAAATAGTTAATTTTAATGCAAGCCGTTCTGTAACCAACCGGCAAATTACTCAAAATGCTCAACTCACCGAGAAAATCACATTTCTTCTATAATGATTGTTTGGGAAAAAATAGTTAATTTTGATGCAAGCCGTTCTGAAACCAACCGGCAAATTACTCAAAATGCTTGATTGGCCGAGAAGATCACTTTTCTTCCAAAATGAACGTTTGGCAAAAAATAGTTAATTTTGCTGCAAGAAGTTCTGAAACCAACCATCAAATTACTCAAAATGCTTAACTGGCCGAGAAAATCACTTTTCTTCCAAAATGAACGTTTAGCAGAAAATAGTTAATTTTAATGCAAGCCGTTCTGAAACCAACCGGCAAATTACTCAAAATGCTTAACTCGCCGAGAAAATCACTTTTCTTCTATAATGATAGTTTGGGAAAAAATAGTTAATTTTGATGCAAGCCGTACTGAAACCAACCGGCAAATTACTCAAAATGCTTGATTGGCCGAGAAAATCACTTTTCTTCTACAATGATTGTTTGGCAAAAAATAGTTAATTTTGGTGCAAGCCGTTCTGAAAACAACCGGCAAATTACTCAAAATGCTTAACTCGCCGAGAAAATCACTTTTCTTCCAAAATGAACGTTTGGCAAAAAATAGTTAATCTTGCTGCAAGAAGTTTTGAAACCAACCTTCAAATTACTCAAAATGCTTAACTGGCCGAGAAAATCACTTTTCTTCCAAAATGAACGTTTAGCAGAAAATAGTTAATTTTAATGCAAGCCGTTCTGTAACCAACCGGCAAATTACTCAAAATGCTCAACTCACCGAGAAAATCACATTTCTTCTATAATGATTGTTTGGGAAAAAATAGTTAATTTTGATGCAAGCCGTTCTGAAACCAACCGGCAAATTACTCAAAATGCTTGATTGGCCGAGAAGACCACTTTTCTTCCAAAATGAACGTTTGGCAAAAAATAGTTAATTTTGCTGCAAGAAGTTCTGAAACCAACCGGCAAATTACTCAAAATGCTTAACTATCCGAGAAAATCACTATTGTTCGAAAGTAAACGTTTTGCAAAAAATAGTTAATATTGATGCAACCCGTTCTGAGACCAACCGGCAAATTACTCAAAATGCTTAACTGGTCGAGAAAATGACATTTCTTCTGTAATGATTGTTTGCCAAAAAATAGTTAATTTTGCAGCAAGCCGTTCTGAAACCAACCGGCAAATTACTCAAAATGCTCAACTCACCGAGAAAATCACATTTCTTCTATAATGATAGTTTGAGAAAAAATAGTCAATTTTGATGCAATCCGTTCTGAAACCAACCGGCAAATTACTCAAAATGCTTAACTGGCCGAGAAAATCACTTTTGTTCGAAAATGATTGGCAAAAAATATTTAATTTTGATGCAAACCGTTCTGAGACCAACCGGCAAATTACTCAAAATGCTTAACTGGCCGAGAAAATCACATTTCTTCTGTAATGATTGTTTGCCAAAAAGTAGTTAATTATAATGCAAGCCGTTTTGAAACCAACCGGCAAATTACTCAAAATGCTTAACTGGCCGAGGAAATCACTTTTGTTCGAAAATAGACATTTTGCAAAAATTAGTTAATATTGATGCAAACAGTTCTGAGACCAACCCGCAAATTACTCAAAATGCTTAACTGGCCGGGTAAATCACATTTCTTCTGTAATGATTGTTTTCCGAAAAGTAGTTAATTATAATGCAAGCCGTTTTGAAACCAACCGGCAAATTACTCAAAATGCTTAATTGGCCGAGGAAATCACTTTTGTTCGAAAATAGACATTTTGCAAAAATTAGTTAATATTGATGCAATCCGTTCTGAAACCAACCGGCAAATTACTCAAAATGCTCAACTCGCCGAGAAAATCACTTTTCTTCTATAATGATAGTTTGGGAAAAAATAGTTAATTTTGATGTCAGCCGTACTGAAACCAACCGGCAAATTACTCAAAATGCTTGATTGGCCGAGAAAATCACTTTTCTTCTATAATGATTGTTTGGCAAAAAATAGTTAATTTTGGTGCAAGCCGTTCTGAAAACAACCGGCAAATTACTCAAAATGCTTAACTCGCCGAGAAAATCACTTTTCTTCCAAAATGAACGTTTGGCAAAAAATAGTTAATCTTGCTGCAAGAAGTTTTGAAACCAACCATCAAATTACTCAAAATGCTTAACTGGCCGAGGAAATCACTTTTCTTCCAAAATGAACGTTTAGCAGAAAATAGTTAATTTTAATGCAAGCCGTTCTGTAACCAACCGGCAAATTACTCGAAATGCTCAACTCACCGAGAAAATCACATTTCTTCTATAATGATTGTTTGGGAAAAAATAGTTAATTTTGATGCAAGCCGTTCTGAAACCAACCGGCAAATTACTCAAAATGCTTGATTGGCCGAGAAGATCACTTTTCTTCCAAAATGAACGTTTGGCAAAAAATAGTTAATTTTGCTGCAAGAAGTTCTGAAACCAACCGGCAAATTACTCAAAATGCTTAACTATCCGAGAAAATCACTATTGTTCGAAAGTAAACGTTTTGCAAAAAATAGTTAATATTGATGCAACCCGTTCTGAGACCAACCGGCAAATTACTCAAAATGCTTAACTGGTCGAGAAAATGACATTTCTTCTGTAATGATTGTTTGCCAAAAAATAGTTAATTTTGCAGCAAGCCGTTCTGAAACCAACCGGCAAATTACTCAAAATGCTCAACTCACCGAGAAAATCACATTTCTTCTATAATGATTGTTTGGGAAAAAATAGTTTATTTTGATGCAATCCGTTCTGAAACCAACCGGCAAATTACTCAAAATGCTTAACTGGCCGAGAAAATCACTTTTGTTCGAAAATGATTGGCAAAAAATATTTAATTTTGATGCAAACCGTTCTGAGACCAACCGGCAAATTACTCAAAATGCTCAATTCGCCGAGCAAAACACTTTTTTTCCAAATTGATTGATGGGCCACATATACCTAATTTTGCAGCAAGACGTTCTGAAACCAACCATCAAATTACTCAAAATGCTTAACTGGCCGAGAAAATCACTTTGCTTCCAAAATGAACGTTTAGCAAAAAATAGTTAATATTGATGCAAACCGTTCTGAGACCAACCGGCAAATTACTCAAAATGCTTAACTGGCCGGGAAAATCACATTTCTTCTGCAATGATTGTTTTCCGAAAAGTAGTTAATTATAATGCAAGCCGTATTGAAACCAACCGGCAAATTACTCAAAATGCTTAATTGGCCGAGGAAATCACTTTTGTTCGAAAATAGACATTTTGCAAAAATTAGTTAATATTGATGCAATCCGTTCTGAAACCAACCGGAAAATTACTCAAAATGCTCAACTCGTCGAGAAAATCACTTTTCTTCTATAATGATTGTTTGGCAAAAAATAGTTAATTTTGGTGCAAGCCGATCTGAAACCAACCGGCAAGTTACTCAAAATGCTTATCTGGCCGCGAAAATCACTTTTGTTCGAAAATGAACGTTTTGCAAAGAATAGTTAATATTGATGCAAGCCGTTCTGAAACCAACCGGCAAATTACTCAAAACGCTCAACTCGCCGAGCAAAACACTTTTTTTCCAAATTGATTGATTGGCCATATATAGTTAATTTTGCAGCAAGACGTTCTGAAACCAACCATCAAATTACTCAAAATGCTTAACTGGCCGAGAAAATCACTTTTTTCCCAAATTCATTGATGGGCCTAAAATAATTAATTTTGCTGCAAGCCGCTCTGAAACCAACCGTCAAATTACTCAAAATGCTTAACTGGCCGAGAAAATCATTTTTGTTCGAAAATGATTGGCAAAAAATATTTAATTTTGATGCAATCCGTTTTGAAACCAACCGGCAAATTACTCAAAATGCTTTACTGTCCGAGAAAATCACTTTTGTTCTAAATATACGTTTTGCAAAAAATAGTTAATATTGATGCAATCCGTCCTGAAACCAACCGGCAAATTGCTCAAAATGCTTTACTATCCGAGAAAATCACTTTTGTTCTAAATATACGTTTTGCAAAAAATAGTTAATATTGATGCAACCCGTTCTGAGACCAACCGGCAAATTACTCAAAATGCTTAACTGGCCGAGAAAATCACATTTCTTCTGTAATGATTGTTTGCCAAAAAATAGTTAATTATAATGCAAGCCGTTTTGAAACCAACCGGAAAATTACTCAAAATGCTTAATTGGCCGAGGAAATCACTTTTGTTCGAAAATAGACATTTTGCAAAAATTAGTTAATATTGATGCAATCCGTTCTGAAACCAATCGGAAAATTACTCAAAATGCTCAACTCGCCGAGAAAATCACTTTTCTTCTGTAATGATTGTTTGCCAAAAAATAGTTAATTTTGCAGCAAGCCGTTCTGTAACCAACCGGCAAATTACTCAAAATGCTTAACTCGCCGAGAAAATCACTTTTCTTCCAAAATGAACGTTTGGCAAAAAATAGTTAATTTTGCTGCAAGACGTTCTGAAACCAACCGGCAAATTACTCAAAATGCTTAACTATCCGAGAAAATCACTATTGTTCGAAAATAAACTTTTTGCAAAAAACAGTTAATATTGATGCAACCCGTTCTGAGACCAACCGGCAAATTACTCAAAATGCTTAACTGGCCGAGAAAATGATATTTCTTCTGTAATGATTGTTTGCAAAAAATAGTTAATTTTGCAGCAAGGCGTTCTGAAACCAACCGGCAAATTACTCAAAATGCTCAACTCACCGAGAAAATCACATTTCTTCTCTAATGATTGTTTGGGAAAAAATAGTTAATTTTGATGCAATCCGTTCTGAAACCAACCGGCAAATTACTCAAAATGCGCAACTCGCCGAGACAATCACATTTCTTCTATAATGATTGTTTGGGAAAAAATAGTAAATTTTGATGCAAGCCGTTCTGTAACCAACCGGCTAATTACTCAAAATGCTCAACTCGCCGAGAAAATCACTTTGTTCCCAAATTGATTGATGGGCCAAAAATAGTTAATTTTGCTGCAAGCCGCTCATGAAACCAACCGTCAAATTGCTCAAAATGCTTAACTGGCCGAGAAAATCACTTTTGTTCTAAATATACGTTTTGCAAAAAATGGTTAATATTGCTGCAATCCGTTCTGAGACCAACCGGCAAATTACTCAAAATGCTTAACTCGCCGAGAAAATCACTTTTCTTCTATAATGATTGTTTGGGAAAAAACAGTCAATTTTGATGCAAGCCGTTCTGTAACCAACCGGCAAATTACTCAAAATGCTCAACTCGCCGAGAAAATCACTTTTCTTCTGTAATGATTGTTTGCCAAAAATAGTTAATTTTGATGGAAGCCGTTCTGTAACCAACCGGCAAATTACTCAAAATGCTCAACTCGCCGAGACAATCACCCGTTCTGAAACCAACCGGCAAATTACTCAAAAAGCTTAATTGGCCGAGGAAATCACTTTTGTTCGAAAATAGACATTTTGCAAAAATTAGTTTATATTGATGCAATCCGTTCTGAAACCAACCGGAAAATTACTCAAAATGCTCAACTCGCCGAGAAAATCACTTTTCTTCTAGAATGATTGTTTGGCAAAAAATAGTTAATTTTGGTGCAAGCCGTTCTGAAAATAACCGGCAAATTACTCAAAATGCTCAACTCGCCGAGAAAATCACTTTTCTTCCAAAATGAACGTTTGGCAAAAAATAGTTAATTTTGCTGCAAGAAGTTCTGAAACCAAACGGCAAATTACTCAAAATGCTCAACTCGCCGAGCAAAACACTTTTTTTCCAAATTGATTGATGGGCCATATATAGTTAATTTTGCAGCAAGACGTTCTGAAACCAACCATCAAATTACTCAAAATGCTTAACTGGCCGAGAAAATCACTTTTCTTCCAAAATGAACGGTTAGCAAAAAATAGTTAATTTTGCTGCAAGCCGTTCTGAAACCAACCGGCGAATTAGTCAAAATGCCCAACTCGACGAGAAAACCACTTTTATTCCAAAATGAACGTTTGGCAAAAAATAGTTAATTTTGATGCAAGAAGTTCTGAATCCAACCGGCAAATAACTCAAAATGCTTAACTATCCGAGAAAATCACTTTTGTTCGAAAATAAACGTTTTGCAAAAATTAGTTAATGTTGATGCAAGCCGTTCTGAAACCAACCGGCAAATTACTCAAAATGCTCAACTCGCCGAGAAAATCACTTTTCTTCTATACTGATTGTTTGGGAACAAATATTAAATTTGATGCAAGCCGTTCTGCAACCAATCGGCAAATTACTCAAAATGCGTAACTGGCCGAGAAAATATATTTTATTCAAAAATGAACGTTTGACAAGAAATAGTTAATATTGAGGCAAGCCGTTCTGAAACCAACCGGCAAATTACTCAAAATGCTCAACTCGCCGAGAAAATCACTTTTCTTTTATAATGATTGTTTTGCAAAAAATAGTTAATTTTGTGCAAGCCGTTCTGCAACCAATCGGCAAATTACTCAAAATGCGTAACTGGCCGAGAAAATATCTTTTATTCAACAATGAACGTTTGACAAGAAATAGTTAATATTGATGCAAGCCGTTCTGAAACCAACCGGCAAATTACTCAAAATGCTTAAATGGCCCAGAAAATTACTTTTCTTCCAAAATGAACGTTTAGCAAAAAATAGTTAATATTGATGCAATCCGTTCTGTAACCAACCGGAAAATTACTCAAAATGCTCAACTCGCCGAGAAAATCACTTTTCTTCTATAATGATTGTTTGGCAAAAAATAGTTAATTTTGGTGCAAGCCGTTCTGAAACCAACCGGCAAATTACTCAAAATGCTTTACTGGCCGAGAAAATGACATTTCTTCTGTAATGATTGTTTGCCAAAAAATAGTTAATTTTGCAGCAAGCCGTTCTGAAACCAACCGGCAAATTACTCAAAATGCTCAACTCGCCGAGCAAAACACTTTTTTTCCAAATTGATTGATGGGCCATATATAGTTAATTTTGCAGCAAGACGTTCCGAAACCAACCGGGAAATTACTCAAAATGCTCAACTCGGCGAGAAAATCACTTTTCTTCTATAATGATTGTTTGGCAAAAAATAGTTAATTTTGGTGCAAGCCGTTCTGAAACCAACCGGCAAATTACTCAAAATGCTTAATTGGCCGAGGAAATCACTTTTGTTCGAAAATAGACATTTTGCAAAAATTAGTTAATATTGATGCAATCCGTTCTGAAACCAACCGGAAAATTACTCAAAATGCTCAACTCGCCGAGAAAATCACTTTGCTTCTATAATGATTGTTTGGCAAAAAATAGTTAATTTTGCAGCAAGCCGTTCTGAAACCAACCGGCAAATTACTCAAAATGCTCAACTCGCCGAGCAAAACACTTTTTTTCCAAATTGATTGATGGGCCATATATACTTAATTTTGCAGCAAGACGTTCTGAAACCAACCATCAAATTACTCAAAATGCTTAACTGGCCGAGAATATCACTTTGCTTCCAAAATGAACGTTTAGCAAAAAATAGTTAATATTGATGCAATCCGTTCTGTAACCAACCGGCAAATTACTCAAAATGCTCAAATGGCCGAGAAAATTACTTTTCTTCCAAAATGAACGTTTAGCAAAAAATAGTTAATATTGATGCAACCCGTTCTGAGACCAACCGGCAAATTACTCAAAATCCTTAACTGGCCGAGAAAATGACATTTCTTCTGTAATGATTGTTTGCCAAAAAATAGTTAATTTTGCAGCAAGCCGTTCTGAAACAAACCGGCAAATTACTCAAAATGCTCAATTCGCCGAGCAAAACACTTTTTTTCCAAATTGATTGATGGGCCATATATACCTAATTTTGCAGCAAGACGTTCTGAAACCAACCATCAAATTACTCAAAATGCTTAACTGGCCGAGAAAATCACTTTGCTTCCAAAATGAACGTTTAGCAAAAAATAGTTAATATTGATGCAATCCGTTCTGTAACCAACCGGCAAATTACTCAAAATGCTCAAATGGCCGAGGAAATTACTTTTCTTCCAAAATGAACGTTTAGCAAAAAATAGTTAATATTGATGCAACCCGTTCTGAGACCAATCGGCAAATTACTCAAAATGCTTAACTGGCCGAGAAAATCACATTTCTTCTGTAATGATTGTTTGCCAAAAAATAGTTAATTGTAATGCAAGCCGTTTTGAAACCAACCGGCAAATTACTCAAAATGCTCAACTCGCCGAGAAAATCACTTTTCTTTTATAATGATTGTTTGGCAAAAAATAGTTAATTTTGTTGCAAGCCGTTCTGCAACCAATCGGCAAATTACTCAAAATGCGTAACTGGCCGAGAAAATATCTTTTATTCAACAATGAACGTTTGACAAGAAATAGTTAATATTGATGCAAGCCGTTCTGAAACCAACCGGCAAATTGCTCAAAATGCTCAAATGGCCGAGAAAATTACTTTTCTTCCAAAATGAACGTTTAGCAAAAAATAGTTAATATTGATGCAACCCGTTCTGAGACCAACCGGCAAATTACTCAAAATGCTTAACTGGCCGAGAAAATGACATTTCTTCTTAAATGATTGTTTGCCAAAAAATAGTTAATTTTGCAGCAAGCCGTTCTGAAACAAACCGGCAAATTACTCAAAATGCTCAATTCGCCGAGCAAAACACTTTTTTTCCAAATTGATTGATGGGCCATATATACCTAATTTTGCAGCAAGACGTTCTGAAACCAACCATCAAATTACTCAAAATGCTTAACTGGCCGAGAAAATCACTTTGCTTCCAAAATGAACGTTTAGCAAAAAATAGTTAATATTGATGCAATCCGTTCTGTAACCAACCGGCAAATTACTCAAAATGCTCAAATGGCCGAGAAAATTACTTTTCTTCCAAAATGAACGTTTAGCAAAAAATAGTTAATATTGATGCAACCCGTTCTGAGACCAACCGGCAAATTACTCAAAATGCTTAACTGGCCGAGAAAATCACATTTCTTCTGTAATGATTGTTTGCCAAAAAATAGTTAATTGTAATGCAAGCCGTTTTGAAACCAACCGGCAAATTACTCAAAATGCTCAACTCGCCGAGAAAATCACTTTTCTTTTATAATGATTGTTTGGCAAAAAATAGTTAATTTTGGTGCAAGCCGTTCTGCAACCAATCGGCAAATTACTCAAAATGCGTAACTGGCCGAGAAAATATCTTTTATTCAACAATGAACGTTTGACAAGAAATAGTTAATATTGATGCAAGCCGTTCTGAAACCAACCGGCAAATTACTCAAAATGCTTAAATGGCCCAGAAAATTACTTTTCTGTCAAAATGAACGTTTAGCAAAAAATAGTTAATATTGATGCAATCCGTTCTGTAACCAACCGGAAAATTACTCAAAATGCTCAACTCGCCGAGAAAATCACTTTTCTTTTATGATTGTTTGGCAAAAAATAGTTAATTTTGGTGCAAGCCGTTCTGCAACCAACCGGAAAATTACTCAAAATGCTCAACTCGCCGAGAAAATCACTTTTCTTCTCTCATGATTGTTTGGCAAAAAATAGTTAATTTTGCAGCAAGCCGTTCTGAAACCAACCGGCGCAAATTACACAAAAGGCTCAACTCGCCGAGCAAAACACTTTTTTTCCAAATTGATTGATGGGCCATATATAGTTAATTTTGCAGCAAGACGTTCTGAGACCAACCATCAAATTACTCAAAATGCTCAAATGGCCGAGAAAATCACTTTTCTTCCAAAATGAACGTTTAGCAAAAAATAGTTAATTTTGGTGCAACCCGTTCTGCAACCATGCGGCAAATTACTCAAAATGTGTAACTGGCCGAGAAAATATCTTATATTCAAAAATGAACGTTTGACAAGAAATAGTTAATATTGATGCAAGCCGTTCTGAAACCAACCGGCAAGTTACTCAAAATGCTTAAATGGCCCAGAAAATTACTTTTCTTCCAAAATGAACGTTTAGCAAAAAATAGTTAATATTGATGCAATCCGTTCTGAAACCAACCGGCAAGTTACTCAAAATGCTCAACTCACCGAGAAAATCACTTTTCTTCAATAATGATTGATGGGCGAAAAATAGTTAATTTTGCTGCAAGCCGTTCTGAAACCAACCGGCGAATTAGTCAAAATGCCCAACTCGACGAGAAAACCACTTTAATTCCAAAATGAACGTTTGGCAAAAATTAGTTAATTTTGATGCAAGAAGTTCTGAATCCAACCGGCAAATAACTCAAAATGCTTAACTATCCGAGAAAATCACTTTTGTTCGAAAATAAACGTTTTGCAAAAGTTAGTTAATGTTGATGCAAGCCGTTCTGAAACCAACCGGCAAATTACTCAAAATGCTTAAATGGCCCAGAAAATTACTTTTCTTCCAAAATGAACGTTTAGCAAAAAATAGTTAATATTGATGCAATCCGTTCTGTAACCAACCGGAAAATTACTCAAAATGCTCAACTCGCCGAGAAAATCACTTTTCTTCTATAATGATTGTTTGGCAAAAAATAGTTAATTTTGGTGCAAGCCGTTCTGAAACCAACCGGCAAATTACTCAAAATGCTCAACTCGCCGAGCAAAACACTTTTTTTCCAAATTGATTGATGGGCCATATATACTTAATTTTGCAGCAAGACGTTCTGAAACCAACCATCAAATTACTCAAAATGCTTAACTGGCCGAGAAAATCACTTTGCTTCCAAAATGAACGTTTAGCAAAAAATAGTTAATATTGATGCAACCCGTTCTGAGACCAACCGGCAAATTACTCAAAATGCTTAACTGGCCGAGAAAATGACATTTCTTCTGTAATGATTATTTGCCAAACAATAGTTAATTATAATGCAAGCCGTTTTGAAACCAACCGGCAAATTACTCAAAATGCTTAATTGGCCGAGGAAATCACTTTTGTTCGAAAATAGACATTTTGCAAAAATTAGTTAATATTGATGCAATCCGTTCTGAAACCAACCGGAAAAATACTCAAAATGCTCAACTCGCCGAGAAAATCACTTTTCTTCTATAATAATTGTTTGGCAAAAAATAGTTAATTTTGCAGCAAGCCGTTCTGAAACCAATCGCCAAATTACTCAAAATGCTCAACTCGCCGAGAAAATCACTTTTCTTCTCTCATGATTGTTTGGCAAAAAATAGTTAATTTTGCAGCAAGCCGTTCTGAAACCAACCGGCAAATTACACAAAATGCTCAACTCGCCGAGCAAAACACTTTTTTTCCAAATTGATTGATGGGCCATATATAGTTAATTTTGCAGCAAGACGTTCTGAAACCAACCATCAAATTACTCAAAATGCTCAAATGGCCGAGAAAATCACTTTTCTTCCAAAATGAACGTTTAGCAAAAAATAGTTAATATTGATGCAATCCGTTCTGTAACCAACCGGAAAATTACTCAAAATGCTCAACTCGCCGAGAAAATCACTTTTCTTCTCATGATTGTTTGGCAAAAAATAGTTAATTTTGTTGCAAGCCGTTCTGAAACCAACCGCCAAATTACTCAAAAAGCTTAATTGGCGAGGAAATCACTTTTGTTCGAAAATAGACATTTTGCAAAAATTAGTTAATATTGATGCAATCCGTTCTGAAACCAACCGGAAAATTACTCAAAATGCTCAACTCGCCGAGAAAATCACTTTTCTTCCAAAATGAACGTTTGGCAAAAAATAGTTAATTTTGCTGCAAGAAGTTCTGAAACCAAACGGCAAATTACTCAAAATGCTCAACTCGCCGAGCAAAACACTTTTTTTCCAAATTGATTGATGGGCCATATATAGTTAATTTTGCAGCAAGACGTTCTGAAACCAACCATCAAATTACTCAAAATGCTTAACTGGCCGAGAAAATCACTTTTCTTCCAAAATGAACGTTTAGCAAAAAATAGTTAATATTGATGCAATCCGTTCTGTAACCAACCGGCAAGTTACTCAAAATGCTCAACTCACCGAGAAAATCACTTTTCTTCAATAATGATTGATGGGCGAAAAATAGTTAATTTTGCTGCAAGCCGTTCTGAAACCAACCGGCGAATTAGTCAAAATGCCCAACTCGACGAGAAAACCACTTTAATTCCAAAATGAACGTTTGGCAAAAAATAGTTAATTTTGATGCAAGAAGTTCTGAATCCAACCGGCAAATAACTCAAAATGCTTAACTATCCGAGAAAATCACTTTTGTTCGAAAATAAACGTTTTGCAAAAGTTAGTTAATGTTGATGCAAGCCGTTCTGAAACCAACCGGCAAATTACTCAAAATGCTCAACTCGCCGAGAAAATCACTTTTCTTCTATACTGATTGTTTGGCAAAAAATAGTTAATTTTGCTCCAACCGTTCTGAAACCAACCGGCAAATTACTCAAAATGCTTAATTGGCCGAGGAAATCACTTTTGTTCGAAAATAGACATTTTGCAAAAAATAGTTAATATTGATGCAACCCGTTCTGAGACCAACCGGCAAATTACTCAAAATGCTAAACTGGCCGAGAAAATAACATTTCTTCTGTCATGATTGTTTGCCAAAAAATAGTTAATTATAATGCAAGCCGTTTTGAAACCAACCGGCAAATTACTCAAAATGCTTAATTGGCCGAGGAAATCACTTTTGTTCGAAAATAGACATTTTGCAAAAATTAGTTAATATTGATGCAATCCGTTCTGAAACCAACCGGAAAAATACTCAAAATGCTCAACTCGCCGAGAAAATCACTTTTCTTCTATAATGATTGTTTGGCAAAAAATTGTTAATTTTGGTGCAAGCCGTTCTGCAACCAACCGGCAAATTACTCAAAATGCTTAACTGGCCGAGAAAATGACATTTTTTCTGTAATGATTGTTTGCCAAAAAATAGTTAATTTTGCAGCAAGCCGTTCTGAAACCAACCGGCAAATTACTCAAAATGCTCAACTCGCCGAGCAAAACACTTTTTTTCCAAATTGATTGATGGGCCATATATACTTAATTTTGCAGCAAGACGTTCTGAAACCAACCATCAAATTACTCAAAATGCTTAACTGGCCGAGAAAATCACTTTGCTTCCAAAATGAACGTTTAGCAAAAAATAGTTAATATTGATGCAACCCGTTCTGAGACCAACCGGCAAATTACTCAAAATGCTTAACTGGCCGAGAAAATGACATTTCTTCTGTAATGATTATTTGCCAAACAATAGTTAATTATAATGCAAGCCGTTTTGAAACCAACCGGCAAATTA
This sequence comes from Scyliorhinus torazame, assembly GCF_047496885.1. NCBI lineage: Eukaryota > Metazoa > Chordata > Chondrichthyes > Carcharhiniformes > Scyliorhinidae > Scyliorhinus > Scyliorhinus torazame. The sequence goes on along the minus strand of NW_027308044.1, from coordinate 22,399 downwards.
CTCAAAATGCTTAATTGGCCGAGGAAATCACTTTTGTTCGAAAATAGACATTTTGCAAAAATTAGTTAATATTGATGCAATCCGTTCTGAAACCAACCGGAAAAATACTCAAAATGCTCAACTCGCCGAGAAAATCACTTTTCTTCTATAATAATTGTTTGGCAAAAAATAGTTAATTTTGCAGCAAGCCGTTCTGAAACCAATCGCCAAATTACTCAAAATGCTCAACTCGCCGAGAAAATCACTTTTCTTCTCTCATGATTGTTTGGCAAAAAATAGTTAATTTTGCAGCAAGCCGTTCTGAAACCAACCGGCAAATTACACAAAATGCTCAACTCGCCGAGCAAAACACTTTTTTTCCAAATTGATTGATGGGCCATATATAGTTAATTTTGCAGCAAGACGTTCTGAAACCAACCATCAAATTACTCAAAATGCTCAAATGGCCGAGAAAATCACTTTTCTTCCAAAATGAACGTTTAGCAAAAAATAGTTAATATTGATGCAATCCGTTCTGTAACCAACCGGAAAATTACTCAAAATGCTCAACTCGCCGAGAAAATCACTTTTCTTCTCATGATTGTTTGGCAAAAAATAGTTAATTTTGTTGCAAGCCGTTCTGAAACCAACCGCCAAATTACTCAAAAAGCTTAATTGGCGAGGAAATCACTTTTGTTCGAAAATAGACATTTTGCAAAAATTAGTTAATATTGATGCAATCCGTTCTGAAACCAACCGGAAAATTACTCAAAATGCTCAACTCGCCGAGAAAATCACTTTTCTTCCAAAATGAACGTTTGGCAAAAAATAGTTAATTTTGCTGCAAGAAGTTCTGAAACCAAACGGCAAATTACTCAAAATGCTCAACTCGCCGAGCAAAACACTTTTTTTCCAAATTGATTGATGGGCCATATATAGTTAATTTTGCAGCAAGACGTTCTGAAACCAACCATCAAATTACTCAAAATGCTTAACTGGCCGAGAAAATCACTTTTCTTCCAAAATGAACGTTTAGCAAAAAATAGTTAATATTGATGCAATCCGTTCTGTAACCAACCGGCAAGTTACTCAAAATGCTCAACTCACCGAGAAAATCACTTTTCTTCAATAATGATTGATGGGCGAAAAATAGTTAATTTTGCTGCAAGCCGTTCTGAAACCAACCGGCGAATTAGTCAAAATGCCCAACTCGACGAGAAAACCACTTTAATTCCAAAATGAACGTTTGGCAAAAAATAGTTAATTTTGATGCAAGAAGTTCTGAATCCAACCGGCAAATAACTCAAAATGCTTAACTATCCGAGAAAATCACTTTTGTTCGAAAATAAACGTTTTGCAAAAATTAGTTAATGTTGATGCAAGCCGTTCTGAAACCAACCGGCAAATTACTCAAAATGCTCAACTCGCCGAGAAAATCACTTTTCTTCTATACTGATTGTTTGGCAAAAAATAGTTAATTTTGCTCCAACCGTTCTGAAACCAACCGGCAAATTACTCAAAATGCTTAAGTCGCCGAGAAAATCACTTTTCTTCTATAATGATTGTTTGGCAAAAAATAGTTAATTTTGGTGCAAGCCGTTCTGAAACCAACCGGCAAATTACTCAAAATGCTTAATTGGCCGAGGAAATCACTTTTCTTCTATAATGATTGTTTGGGAACAAATAGTAAATTTTGATGCAAGCCGTTCTGCAACCAATCGGCAAATTACTCAAAATGCGTAACTGGCCGAGAAAATATCTTTTATTCAACAATGAACGTTTGACAAGAAATAGTTAATATTGATGCAAGCCGTTCTGAAACCAACCGGCAAATTACTCAAAATGCTTAAATGGCCCAGAAAATTACTTTTCTTCCAAAATGAACGTTTAGCAAAAAATAGTTAATATTGATGCAATCCGTTCTGTAACCAACCGGAAAATTACTCAAAATGCTCAACTCGCCGAGAAAATCACTTTTCTTCTATAATGATTGTTTGGCAAAAAATAGTTAATTTTGGTGCAAGCCGTTCTGAAACCAACCGGCAAATTACTCAAAATGCTTAATTGGCCGAGGAAATCACTTTTGTTCGAAAATAGACATTTTGCAAAAATTAGTTAATATTGATGCAATCCGTTCTGAAACCAACCGGAAAATTACTCAAAATGCTCAACTCGCCGAGAAAATCACTTTGCTTCTATAATGATTGTTTGGCAAAAAATAGTTAATTTTGCAGCAAGCCGTTCTGAAACCAACCGGCAAATTACTCAAAATGCTCAACTCGCCGAGCAAAACACTTTTTCTCCAAATTGATTGATGGGCCATATATACTTAATTTTGCAGCAAGACGTTCTGAAACCAACCATCAAATTACTCAAAATGCTTAACTGGCCGAGAAAATCACTTTGCTTCCAAAATGAACGTTTAGCAAAAAATAGTTAATATTGATGCAACCCGTTCTGAGACCAACCGGCAAATTACTCAAAATGCTTAACTGGCCGAGAAAATGACATTTCTTCTGTAATGATTGTTTGCCAAAAAATAGTTAATTATAATGCAAGCCGTTTTGAAACCAACCGGCAAATTACTCAAAATGCTTAATTGGCCGAGGAAATCACTTTTGTTCGAAAATAGACATTTTGCAAAAATTAGTTAATATTGATGCAATCCGTTCTGAAACCAACCGGAAAAATACTCAAAATGCTCAACTCGCCGAGAAAATCACTTTTCTTCTATAATAATTGTTTGGCAAAAAATAGTTAATTTTGCAGCAAGCCGTTCTGAAACCAATCGCCAAATTACTCAAAATGCTCAACTCGCCGAGAAAATCACTTTTATTCTCTCATGATTGTTTGGCAAAAAATAGTTAATTTTGCAGCAAGCCGTTCTGAAACCAACCGGCAAATTACACAAAATGCTCAACTCGCCGAGCAAAACACTTTTTTTCCAAATTGATTGATGGGCCATATATAGTTAATTTTGCAGCAAGACGTTCTGAAACCAACCATCAAATTACTCAAAATGCTCAAATGGCCGAGAAAATCACTTTTCTTCCAAAATGAACGTTTAGCAAAAAATAGTTAATATTGATGCAATCCGTTCTGTAACCAACCGGAAAATTACTCAAAATGCTCAACTCGCCGAGAAAATCACTTTTCTTTTATAATGATTGTTTGGCAAAAAATAGTTAATTTTGGTGCAACCCGTTCTGCAACCAACCGGCAAATTACTCAAAATGTGTAACTGGCCGAGAAAATATCTTATATTCAAAAATGAACGTTTGACAAGAAATAGTTAATATTGATGCAAGCCGTTCTGAAACCAACCGGCAAGTTACTCAAAATGCTTAAATGGCCCAGAAAATTACTTTTCTTCCAAAATGAACGTTTAGCAAAAAATAGTTAATATTGATGCAATCCGTTCTGAAACCAACCGGCAAGTTACTCAAAATGCTCAACTCACCGAGAAAATCACTTTTCTTCAATAATGATTGTTTGGGAAAAAATAGTTAATATTGATGCAATCCGTTCTGTAACCAACCGGCAATTTACTCAAAATGCTCAACTCGCCGAGGAAATCACTTTTCTTCCAAAATGATTGATGGGCCAAAAATAGTTAATTTTGCTGCAAGCCGTTCTGAAACCAACCGGCGAATTAGTCAAAATGCCCAACTCGACGAGAAAACCACTTTAATTCCAAAATGAACGTTTGGCAAAAAATAGTTAATTTTGATGCAAGACGTTCTGAATCCAACCGGCAAATAACTCAAAATGCTTAACTATCCGAGAAAATCACTTTTGTTCGAAAATAAACGTTTTGCAAAAATTAGTTAATGTTGATGCAAGCCGTTCTGAAACCAACCGGCAAATTACTCAAAATGCTCAACTCGCCGAGAAAATCACTTTTCTTCTATACTGATTGTTTGGCAAAAAATAGTTAATTTTGCTCCAACCGTTCTGCAACCAATCGGCAAATTACTCAAAATGCTCAACTCGCCGAGCAAAACACTTTTTTTCCAAATTGATTGATGGGCCATATATACTTAATTTTGCAGCAAGACGTTCTGAAACCAACCATCAAATTACTCAAAATGCTTAACTGGCCGAGAAAATCACTTTGCTTCCAAAATGAACGTTTAGCAAAAAATAGTTAATATTGATGCAATCCGTTCTGTAACCAACCGGCAAATTACTCAAAATGCTCAAATGGCCGAGAAAATTACTTTTCTTCCAAAATGAACGGTTAGCAAAAAATAGTTAATATTGATGCAATCCGTTCTGAAACCAACCGGCAAGTTACTCAAAATGCTTATCTGGCCGAGAAAATCATTTTTGTTCGAAAATGAACGTTTTGCAAAGAATAGTTAATATTGATGCAAGCCGTTCTGAAACCAGCCGGCAAATTACTCAAAATGCTCAACTCGCCGAGAAAATCACTTTTCTTTTATAATGATTGTTTGGCAAAAAATAGTTAATTTTGGTGCAAGCCGTTCTGCAACCAATCGGCAAATTACTCAAAATGCGTAACTGGCCGAGAAAATATCTTTTATTCAAAAATGAACGTTTGACAAGAAATAGTTAATATTGATGCAAGCCGTTCTGAAACCAACCGGCAAATTACTCAAAATGCTTAAATGGCCCAGAAAATTACTTTTCTTCCAAAATGAACGTTTAGCAAAAAATAGTTAATATTGATGCAATCCGTTCTGTAACCAACCGGAAAATTACTCAAAATGCTCAACTCGCCGAGAAAATCACTTTTCTTCTATAATGATTGTTTGGCAAAAAATAGTTAATTTTGGTGCAAGCCGTTCTGAAACCAACCGGCAAATTACTCAAAATGCTTTACTGGCCGAGAAAATGACATTTCTTCTTGAATGATTGTTTGCCAAAAAATAGTTAATTTTGCAGCAAGCCGTTCTGAAACCAACCGGCAAATTACTCAAAATGCTCAACTCGCCGAGCAAAACATTTTTTTTCCAAATTGATTGATGGGCCATATATAGTTAATTTTGCAGCAAGACGTTCTGAAACCAACCATCAAATTACTCAAAATGCTCAAATGGCCGAGAAAATCACTTTTCTTCCAAAATGAACGTTTAGCAAAAAATAGTTAATATTGATGCAATCCGTTCTGTAACCAACCGGAAAATTACTCAAAATGCTCAACTCGCCGAGAAAATCACTTTTCTTCTATAATGATTGTTTGGCAAAAAATAGTTAATTTTGGTGCAAGCCGTTCTGAAACCAACCGGCAAATTACTCAAAATGCTTAACTCGCCGAGAAAATCACTTTTCTTCTATAATGATTGTTTGGGAAAAAATAGTTAATTTTGATGCAAGCCGTTCTGCAACCAACCGGCAAATTACTCAAAATGCTCAAATGGCCGAGAAAATTACTTTTCTTCCAAAATGGATGTTTAGCAAAAAATAATTAATATTGATGCAATCCGTTTTGAAACCAACCAGCAAATTACACAAAATGCTCAACTCGCCGAGAAAATCACTTTTCTTTTATAATGATTGTTTGGCAAAAAATAGTTAATTTTGGTGCAAGCCGTTCTGAAACCAACCGGCAAATTACTCAAAATTCTTAACTCGCCGAGAAAATCACTTTTCTTTTATAATGATTGTTTGGCAAAAAATAGTTAATTTTGGTGCAAGCCGTTCTGCAACCAACCGGCAAATTACTCAAAATGCTCAAATGGCCGAGAAAATTACTTTTCTTCCAAAATGAACGTTTAGCAAAAAATAGTTAATATTGATGCAACCCGTTCTGAGACCAACCGGCAAAGTACTGAAAATGCTTAACTGGCCGAGAAAATGACATTTCTTCTGTAATGATTGTTTACCAAAAAATAGTTAATTTTGCAGCAAACCGTTCTGAAACCAACCGGCAAATTACTCAAAATGCTTAACTGGCCGAGAAAATCACATTTCTTCTGTAATGATTGTTTGCCAAAAAATAGTTAATTATAATGCAAGCCGTTTTGAAACCAACCGGCAAATTACTCAAAATGCTTAATCGGCCGAGGAAATCACTTTTGTTCGAAAATAGACATTTTGCAAAAATTAGTTAATATTGATGCAATCCGTTCTTAAACCAACCGGAAACATACTCAAAATGCTCAACTCGCCGAGAAAATCACTTTTCTTCTTTCATGATTGTTTGGCAAAAAATAGTTAATTTTGGTGCAAGCCGTTCTGAAACCAACCGGCAAATTACTCAAAATGCTTAACTGGCCGAGAAAATGACATTTCTTCTGTAATGATTGTTTGCCAAAAAATAGTTAATTTTGCAGCAAGCCGTTCTGAAACCAACCGGCAAATTACTCAAAATGCTCAACTCGCCGAGCAAAACACTTTTTTTCCAAATTGATTGATGGGCCATATATACTTAATTTTGCAGCAAGACGTTCTGAAACCAACCATCAAATTACTCAAAATGTTTAACTGGCCGAGAAAATCACTTTGCTTCCAAAATGAACGTTCAGCAAAAAATAGTTAATATTGATGCAATCCGTTCTGTAACCAACCGGCAAATTACTCAAAATGCTCAAATGGCCGAGAAAATTACTTTTCTTCCAAAATGAACGTTTAGCAAAAAATAGTTAATATTGATGCAACCCGTTCTGAGACCAACCGGCAAATTACTCAAAATGCTTAACTGGCCGAGAAAATCGCATTTCTTCTGTAATGATTGTTTGCCAAAAAATAGTTAATTATAATGCAAGCCGTTTTGAAACCAACCGGCAAATTACTCAAAATGCTTAATGGGCCGAGGAAATCACTTTTGTTCGAAAATAGACATTTTGCAAAAATTAGTTAATATTGATGCAATCCGTTCTGAAACCAACCGGAAATATACTCAAAATGCTCAACTCGCCGAGAAAATCACTTTTCTTCTATAATGATTGTTTGGCAAAAAATAGTTAATTTTGATGCAAGCCGTTCTGCAACCAATCGGCAAATTACTCAAAATGCGTAACTGGCCGAGAAAATATATTTTATTAAAAAAATGAACGTTTGACAAGAAATAGTTAATATTGATGCAAGCCGTTCTGAAACCAACCGGCAAATTACTCAAAATGCTCAACTCGCCGAGAAAATCACTTTTCTTTTATAATAATTGTTTTGCAAAAAATAGTTAATTGTGTGCAAGCCGTTCTGCAACCAATCGGCAAATTACTCAAAATGCGTAACTGGCCGAGAAAATATCTTTTATTCAACAATGAACGTTTGACAAGAAATAGTTAATATTGATGCAAGCCGTCCTGAAACCAACCGGCAAATTACTCAAAATGCTCAACTCGCCGAGAAAATCACTTTTCTTCTATAATGATTGTTTGGCAAAAAATAGTTAATTTTGGTGCAAGCCGTTCTGAAACCAACCGGCAAATTACTCAAAATGCTTTACTGGCCGAGAAAATGACATTTCTTCTGTAATGATTGTTTGCCAAAAAATAGTTAATTTTGCAGCAAGCCGTTCTGAAACCAACCGGCAAATTACTCAAAATGCTCAACTCGCCGAGCAAAACATTTTTTTTCCAAATTGATTGATGGGCCATATATACTTAATTTTGCAGCAAGACGTTCTGAAACCAACCATCAAATTACTCAAAATGCTTAACTGGCCGAGAAAATCACTTTGCTTCCAAAATGAACGTTTAGCAAAAAATAGTTAATATTGATGCAATCCGTTCTGTAACCAACCGGCAAATTACTCAAAATGCTCAAATGGCCGAGAAAATTACTTTTCTTCCAAAATGAACGTTTCGCAAAAAATAGTTAATATTGATGCAACCCGTTCTGAGACCAACCGGCAAATTACTCAAAATGCTTAACTGGCCGAGAAAATGACATTTCTTCTGTAATGATTGTTTGCCAAAAAAATAGTTAATTTGGCAGCAAGCCGTTCTGAAACAAACCGGCAAATTACTCAAAATGCTCAACTCGCCGAGCAAAACACTTTTTTTCCAAATTGATTGATGGGCCATATATACTTAATTTTGCAGCAAGACGTTCTGAAACCAACCATCAAATTACTCAAAATGCTTAACTGGCCGAGAAAATCACTTTGCTTCCAAAATGAACGTTTAGCAAAAAATAGTTAATATTGATGCAACCCGTTCTGAGACCAACCGGCAAATTATTCAAAATGCTGAACAGGCCGAGAAAATCACATTTCTTCTGTAATGATTGTTTGCCAAAAAATAGTTAATTATAATGCAAGCCGTTTTGAAACCAACCGGCAAATTACTCAAAATGCTTAATTGGCCGAGGAAATCACTTTTGTTCGAAAATAGACATTTTGCAAAAATTAGTTAATATTGATGCAATCCGTTCGGAAACCAACCGGAAAAATACTCAAAATGCTCAACTCGCCGAGAAAATCACTTTTCTTCTATAATGATTGTTTGGCAAAAAATAGTTAATTTTGCAGCAAGCCGTTCTGAAACCAACCGCCAAATTACTCAAAATGCTCAACTCGCCGAGCAAAACACTTTTTTTCCAAATTGATTGATGGGCCATATATACTTAATTTTGCAGCAAGACGTTCTGAAACCAACCATCAAATTACTCAAAATGCTTAACTGGCCGAGAAAATCATTTTGCTTCCAAAATGAACGTTTTGCAAAGAATAGTTAATATTGATGCAAGCCGTTCTGAAACCAGCCGGCAAATTACTCAAAATGCTCAACTCGCCGAGAAAATCACTTTTCTTTTATAATGATTGTTTGGCAAAAAATAGTTAATTTTGGTGCAAGCCGTTCTGCAACCAATCGGCAAATTACTCAAAATGCGTAACTGGCCGAGAAAATATCTTTTATTCAAAAATGAACGTTTGACAAGAAATAGTTAATATTGATGCAAGCCGTTCTGAAACCAACCGGCAAATTACTCAAAATGCTCAACTCGCCCAGAAAATCACTTTTTTTTTATAATGATTGTTTGGCAAAAAATAGTTAATTTTGGTGCAAGCCGTTCTGCAACCAATCGGCAGATTACTCAAAATGCGTAACTGGCCGAAAAAATATCTTTTATGCAAAAATGAACGTTTGACAAGAAATAGTTAATTTTGGTGCAAGCCGTTCTGAAACCAACCGGCAAATTACTCAAAATGCTTTACTGGCCGAGAAAATGACATTTCTTCTTGAATGATTGTTTGCCAAAAAATAGTTAATTTTGCAGCAAGCCGTTCTGAAACCAACCGGCAAATTACTCAAAATGCTCAACTCGCCGAGCAAAACATTTTTTTTCCAAATTGATTGATGGGCCATATATAGTTAATTTTGCAGCAAGACGTTCTGAAACCAACCATCAAATTACTCAAAATGCTCAAATGGCCGAGAAAATCACTTTTCTTCCAAAATGAACGTTTAGCAAAAAATAGTTAATATTGGTGCAAGCCGTTCTGAAACCAACCGGCAAATTACTCAAAATGCTTAACTCGCCGAGAAAATCACTTTTCTTCTATAATGATTGTTTGGGAAAAAATAGTTAATTTTGATGCAAGCCGTTCTGCAACCAACCGGCAAATTACTCAAAATGCTCAAATGGCCGAGAAAATTACTTTTCTTCCAAAATGAACGTTTAGCAAAAAATAGTTAATATTGATGCAATCCGTTTTGAAACCAACCGGCAAATTACACAAAATGCTTAACTGGCCGAGAAAATCACTTTTGTTCGAAAATGAACGTTTTGCAAAGGATAGTTAATATTGATGCAACCCGTTCTGAAACCAACCGGCAAATTACTCAAAATGCTCAACTCGCCGAGAAAATCACTTTTCTTTTATAATGATTGTTTTGCAAAAAATAGTTAATTATGGTGCAAGCCGTTCTGCAACCAATCGGCAAATTACTCAAAATGCGTAACTGGCCGAGAAAATATATTTTATTCAAAAATTAACGTTTGACAAGAAATAGTTAATATTGGTGCAAGCCGTTCTGAAACCAACCGGAAAATTACTCAAAATGCTCAACTCGCCGAGACAATCACTTTTCTTTTATAATGATTGTTTGGCAAAAAATAGTTAATTTTGGTGCAAGCCGTTCTGAAACCAACCGGCAAATTACTCAAAATGCTTTACTGGCCGAGAAAATGACATTTCTTCTGTAATGATTGTTTGCCAAAAAATAGTTAATTTTGCAGCAAGCCGTTCTGAAACCAACCGGCAAATTACTCAAAATGCTCAACTCGCCGAGCAAAACATTTTTTTTCCAAATTGATTGATGGGCCATATATAGTTAATTTTGCAGCAAGACGTTCTGAAACCAACCATCAAATTACTCAAAATGCTCAAATGGCCGAGAAAATCACTTTTCTTCCAAAATGAACGTTTAGCAAAAAATAGTTAATATTGATGCAATCCGTTCTGTAACCATCCGGCAAATTACTCAAAATGCTCAACTCGCCGAGAAAATCACTTTTCTTTTATAATGATTGTTTGGCAAAAAATAGTTAATTTTGGTGCAAGCCGTTCTGAAACCAACCGGCAAATTACTCAAAATGCTTAACTCGCTGAGAAAATCACTTTTCTTCTATAATGATTGTTTGGGAAAAAATAGTTAATTTTGATGCAAGCCGTTCTGCAACCAACCGGCAAATTACTCAAAATGCTCAAATGGCCGAGAAAATTACTTTTCTTCCAAAATGAACGTTTAGCAAAAAATAGTTAATATTGATGCAACCCGTTCTGAGACCAACCGGCAAATTACTCAAAATGCTTAACTGGCCGAGAAAGTGACATTTCTTCTGTAATGATTGTTCACCAAAAAATAGTTAATTTTGCAGCAAACCGTTCTGTAACCAACCGGCAATTTACTCAAAATGCTCAACTCGCCGAGGAAATCACTTTTCTTCCAAAATGATTGATGGGCCAAAAATAGTTAATTTTGCTGCAAGCCGTTCTGAAACCAACCGGCGAATTAGTCAAAATGCCCAACTCGACGAGAAAACCACTTTAATTCCAAAATGAACGTTTGGCAAAAAATAGTTAATTTTGATGCAAGACGTTCTGAATCCAACCGGCAAATAACTCAAAATGCTTAACTATCCGAGAAAATCACTTTTGTTCGAAAATAAACGTTTTGCAAAAATTAGTTAATGTTGATGCAAGCCGTTCTGAAACCAACCGGCAAATTACTCAAAATGCTCAACTCGCCGAGAAAATCACTTTTCTTCTATACTGATTGTTTGGCAAAAAATAGTTAATTTTGCTCCAACCGTTCTGCAACCAATCGGCAAATTACTCAAAATGCTCAACTCGCCGAGCAAAACACTTTTTTTCCAAATTGATTGATGGGCCATATATACTTAATTTTGCAGCAAGACGTTCTGAAACCAACCATCAAATTACTCAAAATGCTTAACTGGCCGAGAAAATCACTTTGCTTCCAAAATGAACGTTTAGCAAAAAATAGTTAATATTGATGCAATCCGTTCTGTAACCAACCGGCAAATTACTCAAAATGCTCAAATGGCCGAGAAAATTACTTTTCTTCCAAAATGAACGGTTAGCAAAAAATAGTTAATATTGATGCAATCCGTTCTGAAACCAACCGGCAAGTTACTCAAAATGCTTATCTGGCCGAGAAAATCATTTTTGTTCGAAAATGAACGTTTTGCAAAGAATAGTTAATATTGATGCAAGCCGTTCTGAAACCAGCCGGCAAATTACTCAAAATGCTCAACTCGCCGAGAAAATCACTTTTCTTTTATAATGATTGTTTGGCAAAAAATAGTTAATTTTGGTGCAAGCCGTTCTGCAACCAATCGGCAAATTACTCAAAATGCGTAACTGGCCGAGAAAATATCTTTTATTCAAAAATGAACGTTTGACAAGAAATAGTTAATATTGATGCAAGCCGTTCTGAAACCAACCGGCAAATTACTCAAAATGCTTAAATGGCCCAGAAAATTACTTTTCTTCCAAAATGAACGTTTAGCAAAAAATAGTTAATATTGATGCAATCCGTTCTGTAACCAACCGGAAAATTACTCAAAATGCTCAACTCGCCGAGAAAATCACTTTTCTTCTATAATGATTGTTTGGCAAAAAATAGTTAATTTTGGTGCAAGCCGTTCTGAAACCAACCGGCAAATTACTCAAAATGCTTTACTGGCCGAGAAAATGACATTTCTTCTTGAATGATTGTTTGCCAAAAAATAGTTAATTTTGCAGCAAGCCGTTCTGAAACCAACCGGCAAATTACTCAAAATGCTCAACTCGCCGAGCAAAACATTTTTTTTCCAAATTGATTGATGGGCCATATATAGTTAATTTTGCAGCAAGACGTTCTGAAACCAACCATCAAATTACTCAAAATGCTCAAATGGCCGAGAAAATCACTTTTCTTCCAAAATGAACGTTTAGCAAAAAATAGTTAATATTGATGCAATCCGTTCTGTAACCAACCGGAAAATTACTCAAAATGCTCAACTCGCCGAGAAAATCACTTTTCTTCTATAATGATTGTTTGGCAAAAAATAGTTAATTTTGGTGCAAGCCGTTCTGAAACCAACCGGCAAATTACTCAAAATGCTTAACTCGCCGAGAAAATCACTTTTCTTCTATAATGATTGTTTGGGAAAAAATAGTTAATTTTGATGCAAGCCGTTCTGCAACCAACCGGCAAATTACTCAAAATGCTCAAATGGCCGAGAAAATTACTTTTCTTCCAAAATGGATGTTTAGCAAAAAATAATTAATATTGATGCAATCCGTTTTGAAACCAACCAGCAAATTACACAAAATGCTCAACTCGCCGAGAAAATCACTTTTCTTTTATAATGATTGTTTGGCAAAAAATAGTTAATTTTGGTGCAAGCCGTTCTGAAACCAACCGGCAAATTACTCAAAATTCTTAACTCGCCGAGAAAATCACTTTTCTTTTATAATGATTGTTTGGCAAAAAATAGTTAATTTTGGTGCAAGCCGTTCTGCAACCAACCGGCAAATTACTCAAAATGCTCAAATGGCCGAGAAAATTACTTTTCTTCCAAAATGAACGTTTAGCAAAAAATAGTTAATATTGATGCAACCCGTTCTGAGACCAACCGGCAAAGTACTGAAAATGCTTAACTGGCCGAGAAAATGACATTTCTTCTGTAATGATTGTTTACCAAAAAATAGTTAATTTTGCAGCAAACCGTTCTGAAACCAACCGGCAAATTACTCAAAATGCTTAACTGGCCGAGAAAATCACATTTCTTCTGTAATGATTGTTTGCCAAAAAATAGTTAATTATAATGCAAGCCGTTTTGAAACCAACCGGCAAATTACTCAAAATGCTTAATCGGCCGAGGAAATCACTTTTGTTCGAAAATAGACATTTTGCAAAAATTAGTTAATATTGATGCAATCCGTTCTTAAACCAACCGGAAACATACTCAAAATGCTCAACTCGCCGAGAAAATCACTTTTCTTCTTTCATGATTGTTTGGCAAAAAATAGTTAATTTTGGTGCAAGCCGTTCTGAAACCAACCGGCAAATTACTCAAAATGCTTAACTGGCCGAGAAAATGACATTTCTTCTGTAATGATTGTTTGCCAAAAAATAGTTAATTTTGCAGCAAGCCGTTCTGAAACCAACCGGCAAATTACTCAAAATGCTCAACTCGCCGAGCAAAACACTTTTTTTCCAAATTGATTGATGGGCCATATATACTTAATTTTGCAGCAAGACGTTCTGAAACCAACCATCAAATTACTCAAAATGTTTAACTGGCCGAGAAAATCACTTTGCTTCCAAAATGAACGTTCAGCAAAAAATAGTTAATATTGATGCAATCCGTTCTGTAACCAACCGGCAAATTACTCAAAATGCTCAAATGGCCGAGAAAATTACTTTTCTTCCAAAATGAACGTTTAGCAAAAAATAGTTAATATTGATGCAACCCGTTCTGAGACCAACCGGCAAATTACTCAAAATGCTTAACTGGCCGAGAAAATCGCATTTCTTCTGTAATGATTGTTTGCCAAAAAATAGTTAATTATAATGCAAGCCGTTTTGAAACCAACCGGCAAATTACTCAAAATGCTTAATGGGCCGAGGAAATCACTTTTGTTCGAAAATAGACATTTTGCAAAAATTAGTTAATATTGATGCAATCCGTTCTGAAACCAACCGGAAATATACTCAAAATGCTCAACTCGCCGAGAAAATCACTTTTCTTCTATAATGATTGTTTGGCAAAAAATAGTTAATTTTGATGCAAGCCGTTCTGCAACCAATCGGCAAATTACTCAAAATGCGTAACTGGCCGAGAAAATATATTTTATTAAAAAAATGAACGTTTGACAAGAAATAGTTAATATTGATGCAAGCCGTTCTGAAACCAACCGGCAAATTACTCAAAATGCTCAACTCGCCGAGAAAATCACTTTTCTTTTATAATAATTGTTTTGCAAAAAATAGTTAATTGTGTGCAAGCCGTTCTGCAACCAATCGGCAAATTACTCAAAATGCGTAACTGGCCGAGAAAATATCTTTTATTCAACAATGAACGTTTGACAAGAAATAGTTAATATTGATGCAAGCCGTCCTGAAACCAACCGGCAAATTACTCAAAATGCTCAACTCGCCGAGAAAATCACTTTTCTTCTATAATGATTGTTTGGCAAAAAATAGTTAATTTTGGTGCAAGCCGTTCTGAAACCAACCGGCAAATTACTCAAAATGCTTTACTGGCCGAGAAAATGACATTTCTTCTGTAATGATTGTTTGCCAAAAAATAGTTAATTTTGCAGCAAGCCGTTCTGAAACCAACCGGCAAATTACTCAAAATGCTCAACTCGCCGAGCAAAACATTTTTTTTCCAAATTGATTGATGGGCCATATATACTTAATTTTGCAGCAAGACGTTCTGAAACCAACCATCAAATTACTCAAAATGCTTAACTGGCCGAGAAAATCACTTTGCTTCCAAAATGAACGTTTAGCAAAAAATAGTTAATATTGATGCAATCCGTTCTGTAACCAACCGGCAAATTACTCAAAATGCTCAAATGGCCGAGAAAATTACTTTTCTTCCAAAATGAACGTTTCGCAAAAAATAGTTAATATTGATGCAACCCGTTCTGAGACCAACCGGCAAATTACTCAAAATGCTTAACTGGCCGAGAAAATGACATTTCTTCTGTAATGATTGTTTGCCAAAAAAATAGTTAATTTGGCAGCAAGCCGTTCTGAAACAAACCGGCAAATTACTCAAAATGCTCAACTCGCCGAGCAAAACACTTTTTTTCCAAATTGATTGATGGGCCATATATACTTAATTTTGCAGCAAGACGTTCTGAAACCAACCATCAAATTACTCAAAATGCTTAACTGGCCGAGAAAATCACTTTGCTTCCAAAATGAACGTTTAGCAAAAAATAGTTAATATTGATGCAACCCGTTCTGAGACCAACCGGCAAATTATTCAAAATGCTGAACAGGCCGAGAAAATCACATTTCTTCTGTAATGATTGTTTGCCAAAAAATAGTTAATTATAATGCAAGCCGTTTTGAAACCAACCGGCAAATTACTCAAAATGCTTAATTGGCCGAGGAAATCACTTTTGTTCGAAAATAGACATTTTGCAAAAATTAGTTAATATTGATGCAATCCGTTCGGAAACCAACCGGAAAAATACTCAAAATGCTCAACTCGCCGAGAAAATCACTTTTCTTCTATAATGATTGTTTGGCAAAAAATAGTTAATTTTGCAGCAAGCCGTTCTGAAACCAACCGCCAAATTACTCAAAATGCTCAACTCGCCGAGCAAAACACTTTTTTTCCAAATTGATTGATGGGCCATATATACTTAATTTTGCAGCAAGACGTTCTGAAACCAACCATCAAATTACTCAAAATGCTTAACTGGCCGAGAAAATCATTTTGCTTCCAAAATGAACGTTTTGCAAAGAATAGTTAATATTGATGCAAGCCGTTCTGAAACCAGCCGGCAAATTACTCAAAATGCTCAACTCGCCGAGAAAATCACTTTTCTTTTATAATGATTGTTTGGCAAAAAATAGTTAATTTTGGTGCAAGCCGTTCTGCAACCAATCGGCAAATTACTCAAAATGCGTAACTGGCCGAGAAAATATCTTTTATTCAAAAATGAACGTTTGACAAGAAATAGTTAATATTGATGCAAGCCGTTCTGAAACCAACCGGCAAATTACTCAAAATGCTCAACTCGCCCAGAAAATCACTTTTTTTTTATAATGATTGTTTGGCAAAAAATAGTTAATTTTGGTGCAAGCCGTTCTGCAACCAATCGGCAGATTACTCAAAATGCGTAACTGGCCGAAAAAATATCTTTTATGCAAAAATGAACGTTTGACAAGAAATAGTTAATTTTGGTGCAAGCCGTTCTGAAACCAACCGGCAAATTACTCAAAATGCTTTACTGGCCGAGAAAATGACATTTCTTCTTGAATGATTGTTTGCCAAAAAATAGTTAATTTTGCAGCAAGCCGTTCTGAAACCAACCGGCAAATTACTCAAAATGCTCAACTCGCCGAGCAAAACATTTTTTTTCCAAATTGATTGATGGGCCATATATAGTTAATTTTGCAGCAAGACGTTCTGAAACCAACCATCAAATTACTCAAAATGCTCAAATGGCCGAGAAAATCACTTTTCTTCCAAAATGAACGTTTAGCAAAAAATAGTTAATATTGGTGCAAGCCGTTCTGAAACCAACCGGCAAATTACTCAAAATGCTTAACTCGCCGAGAAAATCACTTTTCTTCTATAATGATTGTTTGGGAAAAAATAGTTAATTTTGATGCAAGCCGTTCTGCAACCAACCGGCAAATTACTCAAAATGCTCAAATGGCCGAGAAAATTACTTTTCTTCCAAAATGAACGTTTAGCAAAAAATAGTTAATATTGATGCAATCCGTTTTGAAACCAACCGGCAAATTACACAAAATGCTTAACTGGCCGAGAAAATCACTTTTGTTCGAAAATGAACGTTTTGCAAAGGATAGTTAATATTGATGCAACCCGTTCTGAAACCAACCGGCAAATTACTCAAAATGCTCAACTCGCCGAGAAAATCACTTTTCTTTTATAATGATTGTTTTGCAAAAAATAGTTAATTATGGTGCAAGCCGTTCTGCAACCAATCGGCAAATTACTCAAAATGCGTAACTGGCCGAGAAAATATATTTTATTCAAAAATTAACGTTTGACAAGAAATAGTTAATATTGGTGCAAGCCGTTCTGAAACCAACCGGAAAATTACTCAAAATGCTCAACTCGCCGAGACAATCACTTTTCTTTTATAATGATTGTTTGGCAAAAAATAGTTAATTTTGGTGCAAGCCGTTCTGAAACCAACCGGCAAATTACTCAAAATGCTTTACTGGCCGAGAAAATGACATTTCTTCTGTAATGATTGTTTGCCAAAAAATAGTTAATTTTGCAGCAAGCCGTTCTGAAACCAACCGGCAAATTACTCAAAATGCTCAACTCGCCGAGCAAAACATTTTTTTTCCAAATTGATTGATGGGCCATATATAGTTAATTTTGCAGCAAGACGTTCTGAAACCAACCATCAAATTACTCAAAATGCTCAAATGGCCGAGAAAATCACTTTTCTTCCAAAATGAACGTTTAGCAAAAAATAGTTAATATTGATGCAATCCGTTCTGTAACCATCCGGCAAATTACTCAAAATGCTCAACTCGCCGAGAAAATCACTTTTCTTTTATAATGATTGTTTGGCAAAAAATAGTTAATTTTGGTGCAAGCCGTTCTGAAACCAACCGGCAAATTACTCAAAATGCTTAACTCGCTGAGAAAATCACTTTTCTTCTATAATGATTGTTTGGGAAAAAATAGTTAATTTTGATGCAAGCCGTTCTGCAACCAACCGGCAAATTACTCAAAATGCTCAAATGGCCGAGAAAATTACTTTTCTTCCAAAATGAACGTTTAGCAAAAAATAGTTAATATTGATGCAACCCGTTCTGAGACCAACCGGCAAATTACTCAAAATGCTTAACTGGCCGAGAAAGTGACATTTCTTCTGTAATGATTGTTCACCAAAAAATAGTTAATTTTGCAGCAAACCGTTCTGAAACCAACCGGCAAATTACTCAAAATGCTTAACTGGCCGAGAAAATCACATTTCTTCTGTAATGATTGTTTGCCACAAAATAGTTAATTATAATGCAAGCCGTTTTGAAACCAACCGGCAAATTACTCAAAATGCTTAATCGGCCGAGGAAATCACTTTTGTTCGAAAATAGACATTTTGCAAAAATTAGTTAATATTGATGCAATCCGTTCTTAAACCAACCGGAAAAATACTCAAAATGCTCAACTCGCCGAGAAAATCACTTTTATTCTTTCATGATTGTTTGGCAAAAAATAGTTAATTTTGGTGCAAGCCGTTCTGAAACCAAACGGCAAATTACTCAAAATGCTGAACTGGCCGAGAAAATGGCATTTCTTCTGTAATGATTGTTTGTCAAAAAATAGTTAATTTTGCAGCAAGCCGTTCTGAAACCAACCGGCAAATTACTCAAAATGCTCAACTCGCCGAGCAAAACACTTTTTTTCCAAATTGATCGATGGGCCATATATACTTAATTTTGCAGCAAGACGTTCTGAAACCAACCATCAAATTACTCAAAATGCTTAACTGGCCGAGAAAATCTCTTTGCTTCCAAAATGAACGTCTAGCAAAAAATAGTTAATATTGATGCAATCCGTTCTGTAACCAACCGGCAAATTACTCAAAATGCTCAAATGGCCGAGAAAATTACTTTTCTTCCAAAATGAACGTTTAGCAAAAAATAGTTAATATTGATGCAACCCGTTCTGAGACCAACCGGCAAATTACTCAAAATGCTTAACTGGCCGAGAAAATCACATTTCTTCTGGAATGATTGTTCGCCAAAAAATAGTTAATTATAATGCAAGCCGTTTTGAAACCAACCGGCAAATTACTCAAAATGCTTAATCGGCCGAGGAAATCACTTTTGTTCGAAAATAGACATTTTGCAAAAATTAGTTAATATTGATGCAATCCGTTCTGAAACCAACCGGAAAAATACTCAAAATGCTCAACTCGCCGAGAAAATCACTTTTCTTCTCTCATGATTGTTTGGCAAAAAATAGTTAATTTTGGTGCAAGCCGTTCTGAAACCAACCGGCAAATTACTCAAAATGCTGAACTGGCCGAGAAAATGACATTTCTTCTGTAATGATTGTTTGCCAAAAAATAGTTAATTTTGCAGCAAGCCGTTCTGAAACCAACCGGCAAATTACTCAAAATGCTCAAATGGCCGAGAAAATTACTTTTCTTCCAAAATGAACGTTTAGCAAAAAATAGTTAATATTGATGCAATCCGTTCTGAAACCAACCGGCAAGTTACTCAAAATGCTCAAATGGCCGAGAAAATTACTTTTCTTCCAAAATGAACGTTTAGCAAAAAATAGTTAATATTGATGCAACCCGTTCTGAGACCAACCGGCAAATTACTCAAAATGCTTAACTGGCCGAGAAAATGACATTTCTTCTGTAATGATTGTTTGCCAAAAAAATAGTTAATTTGGCAGCAAGCCGTTCTGAAACAAACCGGCAAATTACTCAAAATGCTCAACTCGCCGAGCAAAACACTTTTTTTCCAAATTGATTGATGGGCCATATATACTTAATTTTGCAGCAAGACGTTCTGAAACCAACCATCAAATTACTTAAAATGCTTAACTGGCCGAGAAAATCACTTTGCTTCCAAAATGAACGTTTAGCAAAAAATAGTTAATATTGATGCAACCCGTTCTGAGACCAACCGGCAAATTATTCAAAATGCTGAACAGGCCGAGAAAATCACATTTCTTCTGTAATGATTGTTTGCCAAAAAATAGTTAATTATAATGCAAGCCGTTTTGAAACCAACCGGCAAATTACTCAAAATGCTTAATTGGCCGAGGAAATCACTTTTGTTCGAAAATAGACATTTTGCAAAAATTAGTTAATATTGATGCAATCCGTTCGGAAACCAACCGGAAAAATACTCAAAATGCTCAACTCGCCGAGAAAATCACTTTTCTTCTATAATGATTGTTTGGCAAAAAATAGTTAATTTTGCAGCAAGCCGTTCTGAAACCAACCGCCAAATTACTCAAAATGCTCAACTCGCCGAGCAAAACACTTTTTTTCCAAATTGATTGATGGGCCATATATACTTAATTTTGCAGCAAGACGTTCTGAAACCAACCATCAAATTACTCAAAATGCTTAACTGGCCGAGAAAATCATTTTGCTTCCAAAATGAACGTTTTGCAAAGAATAGTTAATATTGATGCAAGCCGTTCTGAAACCAGCCGGCAAATTACTCAAAATGCTCAACTCGCCGAGAAAATCACTTTTCTTTTATAATGATTGTTTGGCAAAAAATAGTTAATTTTGGTGCAAGCCGTTCTGCAACCAATCGGCAAATTACTCAAAATGCGTAACTGGCCGAGAAAATATCTTTTATTCAAAAATGAACGTTTGACAAGAAATAGTTAATACAAGCCGTTTTGAAACCAACCGGCAAATTACTCAAAATGCTTAATCGGCCGAGGAAATCACTTTTGTTCGAAAATAGACATTTTGCAAAAATTAGTTAATATTGATGCAATCCGTTCTGAAACCAACCGGAAAAATACTCAAAATGCTCAACTCGCCGAGAAAATCACTTTTCTTCTCTCATGATTGTTTGGCAAAAAATAGTTAATTTTGGTGCAAGCCGTTCTGAAACCAACCGGCAAATTACTCAAAATGCTGAACTGGCCGAGAAAATGACATTTCTTCTGTAATGATTGTTTGCCAAAAAATAGTTAATTTTGCAGCAAGCCGTTCTGAAACCAACCGGCAAATTACTCAAAATGCTCAAATGGCCGAGAAAATTACTTTTCTTCCAAAATGAACGTTTAGCAAAAAATAGTTAATATTGATGCAATCCGTTCTGAAACCAACCGGCAAGTTACTCAAAATGCTTATCTGGCCGAGAAAATCACTTTTGTTCGAAAATGAACGTTTTGCAAAGAATAGTTAATATTGATGCAAGCCGTTCTGAAACCAACCGGCAAATTACTCAAAATGCTCAACTCGCCGAGAAAATCACTTTTCTTTTATAATGATTGTTTGGCAAAAAATAGTTAATTTTGGTGCAAGCCGTTCTGCAACCAATCGGCAAATTACTCAAAATGCGTAACTGGCCGAGAAAATATCTTTTATGCAAAAATGAACGTTTGACAAGAAATAGTTAATATTGATGCAAGCCGTTCTGAAACCAACCGGCAAATTACTCAAAATGCTTAAATGGCCCAGAAAATTACTTTTCTTCCAAAATGAACGTTTAGCAAAAAATAGTTAATATTGATGCAATCCGTTCTGAAACCAACCGGCAAGTTACTCAAAATGCTTATCTGGCCGAGAAAATCACTTTTGTTCGAAAATGAACGTTTTGCAAAGAATAGTTAATATTGATGCAAGCCGTTCTGAAACCAACCGGAAAATTACTCAAAATGCTCAACTCGCCGAGAAAATCACTTTTCTTTTATAATGATTGTTTGGCAAAAAATAGTTAATTTTGGTGCAAGCCGTTCTGAAACCAACCGGCAAATTACTCAAAATGCTTTACTGGCCGAGAAAATGACATTTCTTCTGTAATGATTGTTTGCCAAAAAATAGTTAATTTTGCAGCAAGCCGTTCTGAAACCAACCGGCAAATTACTCAAAATGCTCAACTCGCCGAGCAAAACATTTTTTTTCCAAATTGATTGATGGGCCATATATAGTTAATTTTGCAGCAAGACGTTCTGAAACCAACCATCAAATTACTCAAAATGCTCAAATGGCCGAGAAAATCACTTTTCTTCCAAAATGAACGTTTAGCAAAAAATAGTTAATATTGATGCAATCCGTTCTGTAACCATCCGGCAAATTACTCAAAATGCTCAACTCGCCGAGAAAATCACTTTTCTTTTATAATGATTGTTTGGCAAAAAATAGTTAATTTTGGTGCAAGCCGTTCTGAAACCAACCGGCAAATTACTCAAAATGCTTAACTCGCCGAGAAAATCACTTTTCTTCTATAATGATTGTTTGGGAAAAAATAGTTAATTTTGATGCAAGCCGTTCTGCAACCAACCGGCAAATTACTCAAAATGCTCAAATGGCCGAGAAAATTACTTTTCTTCCAAAATGAACGTTTAGCAAAAAATAGTTAATATTGATGCAACCCGTTCTGAGACCAACCGGCAAATTACTCAAAATACTTAACTGGCCGAGAAAGTGACATTTCTTCTGTAATGATTGTTTACCAAAAAATAGTTAATTTTGCAGCAAACCGTTCTGAAACCAACCGGCAAATTACTCAAAATGCTTAACTGGCCGAGAAAATCACATTTCTTCTGTAAT